>NW_026871482.1:0-131506 GCF_028564815.1 Eubalaena glacialis
TCAGGAATACTTTGGGCTCTCCGCTGAGGTGTTTGCAAGAAGTGCAAAACCTCTGCGTGCCGAAGGAGAGAAGGCCGGAGGGCTTGACACACTGCTGTGAATTCCTGCTGCCCATCGTAAACGGAATGTGTCGCCCTAAGCTCTGTACTCGCCGAGGTGTGTCAGAGAAGGCCAGTAAGGGCCGGAAGAGGTTGAGAGTGCTAGAGCCCGAGGAGTGTCGGCGAGAGCCCTAAAATCAGCCTACCATGAGCTTCACGGAACGCTGCGTGATGCTCTCTGCTCCAAAGCCATCAAGGGAGTAAGCTGTTCAGACGGCCTGCCAAGGCTGAGTTTTGCCCAGTCAAACTTCCTCTCTCCCATTTACAGGAAGGTATCTCTGGGAACACTGTCCTTGACGTGTATGTATGGCTGGCAGGGGACTGAAACAGGGCGTGAGTTCTCTCCCATGCGTGCTAACCAGCGTGCTGGGAAAGGCGGTGTTTCCTCCGTCCTAGCCTGGCAATGGCCACAGCCTGCAAGCAAAGGCCTTCCCGTCCCGCCTACAACGAAGAGCTTCCCAAAGGGAACCTGAGCTTTTCAGCCGGCACAGTTTGACCTGCGTCTCACCTGAGGAATGCAGCCAAGTGTTTCCCTCTCTCGTTTCAATGACCCTGCCCTGCGGCCTTTCCTTGAAAGGACGTCAAGGTCCAAGTGTGCTGTGTACGACATTGCTTGTTGCAGGCACCAGGAGTATTGCACGTGCTCTGGGAACTTCGAGCTCTGCCGGAGCTCTGTGTGCCCACCAGCGGAATTGTATGTGCGATTGGGTACGGATCTAACACGCCGTGATCTCAGTCACGTGCAGGGCAAGATTTTTCAGACGGCAGAGTGAAACCTGCATTTCACCCTAAGTTTGCGGGCACTTGTTTCTCCCCCTAAGACTCGACTACCCGGCAGGGATATTTCTCTGAGGGGAAGATGTATGTGAAGGGTGAGGGTGGTGCATGAAGCGTCGTGATTAACATTCCTGTCATTTGGCTCTTTCCAGTTCATTGAGAGCGCCGCTCGAGCACCGTGTGCCAAAGGCAACGAGGAAGCCCAGGCGCTGCTGCAGGGAAGGAAATCCTCGTACCTCACAGAATTTATATATCCGTTTCCCACGGGCTGGGATCAACAAAGCCTCACAGCCTCTGCCCAGGCAAAGTACGGAACGTGTCCCTGGGGGCAGGAGGAAACGGCTCTTCCATTTTGGGTCGACTTGCACACAAGCCGGTCTCAAGTTCCATGGGCAAGCTTCTCTGTTGTCATCTACAAATAAGTGGGAAATCCAGTAGAGGACCTGCACCGCTTGTCTCTTCCTCATCAGAGTATGTATGCATTTGCCACAGGCAAGGTGCAAGTACAGAGTGCTGTGTACTGTGCCTGCAATGTCAGCCAGCTAACCTTCTCCAGCACTGAGTGCTTTCTTCCTCTGCCCATTCACACAACGCGCTTGACCAAGGACTCTGATGTGTTCCTGGAAATGGACTTGACCGGACAGGAAACAGAGCCTATTCGTCCCTCTTAGAATGGGAAGTTTCGCCCGGTATCCTGAGAAACACTTTGAATGGAGCCACCCACAGCATGTTTGTCTCACAGGGTGGAGGACTCTGAAGGAAAGGTAGACTTTTGCCTTTGACACACGGAGGGGTGCGTTTCGTAAACATGGAGAGCTGATATTTCCCTTTGCTGTCAGAACTTGACTGCCACCACAGCCGCTGACGAATGTGATCGCAAGGGCTTGCAGACGGCCACTCGCAGCAGGTTTCTCCCTGAAAGCCCATTAGGGAAGCGTTCCTCACCTTCAGAAGCAACGACTACACGCTCTAATGTATCTCGCAGCGAAGACATATTTGAAGTCTAGTGCAGCACTACATTGTTGAAGAGCTCAGGAATACTTTGGGCTCTCCGCTGAGGTGTTTGCAAGAAGTGCAAAACCTCTGCGTGCCGAAGGAGAGAAGGCCGGAGGGCTTGACACACTGCTGTGAATTCCTGCTGCCCATCGTAAACGGAATGTGTCGCCCTAAGCTCTGTACTCGCCGAGGTGTGTCAGAGAAGGCCAGTAAGGGCCGGAAGAGGTTGAGAGTGCTAGAGCCCGAGGAGTGTCGGCGAGAGCCCTAAAATCAGCCTACCATGAGCTTCACGGAACGCTGCGTGATGCTCTCTGCTCCAAAGCCATCAAGGGAGTAAGCTGTTCAGACGGCCTGCCAAGGCTGAGTTTTGCCCAGTCAAACTTCCTCTCTCCCATTTACAGGAAGGTATCTCTGGGAACACTGTCCTTGACGTGTATGTATGGCTGGCAGGGGACTGAAACAGGGCGTGAGTTCTCTCCCATGCGTGCTAACCAGCGGGCTGGGAAAGGCGGTGTTTCCTCCGTCCTAGCCTGGCAATGGCCACAGCCTGCAAGCAAAGGCCTTCCCGTCCCGCCTACAACGAAGAGCTTCCCAAAGGGAACCTGAGCTTTTCAGCCGGCACAGTTTGACCTGCGTCTCACCTGAGGAATGCAGCCAAGTGTTTCCCTCTCTCGTTTCAATGACCCTGCCCTGCGGCCTTTCCTTGAAAGGACGTCAAGGTCCAAGTGTGCTGTGTACGACATTGCTTGTTGCAGCCACCAGGAGTATTGCACGTGCTCTGGGAACTTCGAGCTCTGCCGGAGCTCTGTGTGCCCACCAGCGGAATTGTATGTGCGATTGGGTACGGATCTAACACGCCGTGATCTCAGTCACGTGCAGGGCAAGATTTTTCAGACGGCAGAGTGAAACCTGCATTTCACCCTAAGTTTGCGGGCACTTGTTTCTCCCCCTAAGACTCGACTACCCGGCAGGGATATTTCTCTGAGGGGAAGATGTATGTGAAGGGTGAGGGTGGTGCATGAAGCGTCGTGATTAACATTCCTGTCATTTGGCTCTTTCCAGTTCATTGAGAGCGCCGCTCGAGCACCGTGTGCCAAAGGCAACGAGGAAGCCCAGGCGCTGCTGCAGGGAAGGAAATCCTCGTACCTCACAGAATTTATATATCCGTTTCCCACGGGCTGGGATCAACAAAGCCTCACAGCCTCTGCCCAGGCAAAGTACGGAACGTGTCCCTGGGGGCAGGAGGAAACGGCTCTTCCATTTTGGGTCGACTTGCACACAAGCCGGTCTCAAGTTCCATGGGCAAGCTTCTCTGTTGTCATCTACAAATAAGTGGGAAATCCAGTAGAGGACCTGCACCGCTTGTCTCTTCCTCATCAGAGTATGTATGCATTTGCCACAGGCAAGGTGCAAGTACAGAGTGCTGTGTACTGTGCCTGCAATGTCAGCCAGCTAACCTTCTCCAGCACTGAGTGCTTTCTTCCTCTGCCCATTCACACAACGCGCTTGACCAAGGACTCTGATGTGTTCCTGGAAATGGACTTGACCGGACAGGAAACAGAGCCTATTCGTCCCTCTTAGAATGGGAAGTTTCGCCCGGTATCCTGAGAAACACTTTGAATGGAGCCACCCACAGCATGTTTGTCTCACAGGGTGGAGGACTCTGAAGGAAAGGTAGACTTTTGCCTTTGACACACGGAGGGGTGCGTTTCGTAAACATGGAGAGCTGATATTTCCCTTTGCTGTCAGAACTTGACTGCCACCCAGCCGCTGACGAATGTGATCGCAAGGGCTTGCAGACGGCCACTCGCAGCAGGTTTCTCCCTGAAAGCCCATTAGGGAAGCGTTCCTCACCTTCAGAAGCAACGACTACACGCTCTAATGTATCTCGCAGCGAAGACATATTTGAAGTCTAGTGCAGCACTACATTGTTTGAAGAGCTCAGGAATACTTTGGGCTCTCCGCTGAGGTGTTTGCAAGAAGTGCAAAACCTCTGCGTGCCGAAGGAGAGAAGGCCGGAGGGCTTGACACACTGCTGTGAATTCCTGCTGCCCATCGTAAACGGAATGTGTCGCCCTAAGCTCTGTACTCGCCGAGGTGTGTCAGAGAAGGCCAGTAAGGGCCGGAAGAGGTTGAGAGTGCTAGAGCCCGAGGAGTGTCGGCGAGAGCCCTAAAATCAGCCTACCATGAGCTTCACGGAACGCTGCGTGATGCTCTCTGCTCCAAAGCCATCAAGGGAGTAAGCTGTTCAGACGGCCTGCCAAGGCTGAGTTTTGCCCAGTCAAACTTCCTCTCTCCCATTTACAGGAAGGTATCTCTGGGAACACTGTCCTTGACGTGTATGTATGGCTGGCAGGGGACTGAAACAGGGCGTGAGTTCTCTCCCATGCGTGCTAACCAGCGTGCTGGGAAAGGCGGTGTTTCCTCCGTCCTAGCCTGGCAATGGCCACAGCCTGCAAGCAAAGGCCTTCCCGTCCCGCCTACAACGAAGAGCTTCCCAAAGGGAACCTGAGCTTTTCAGCCGGCACAGTTTGACCTGCGTCTCACCTGAGGAATGCAGCCAAGTGTTTCCCTCTCTCGTTTCAATGACCCTGCCCTGCGGCCTTTCCTTGAAAGGACGTCAAGGTCCAAGTGTGCTGTGTACGACATTGCTTGTTGCAGCCACCAGGAGTATTGCACGTGCTCTGGGAACTTCGAGCTCTGCCGGAGCTCTGTGTGCCACCAGCGGAATTGTATGTGCGATGGGTACGGATCTAACACGCCGTGATCTCAGTCACGTGCAGGGCAAGATTTTTCAGACGGCAGAGTGAAACCTGCATTTCACCCTAAGTTTGCGGGCACTTGTTTCTCCCCCTAAGACTCGACTACCCGGCAGGGATATTTCTCTGAGGGGAAGATGTATGTGAAGGGTGAGGGTGGTGCATGAAGCGTCGTGATTAACATTCCTGTCATTTGGCTCTTTCCAGTTCATTGAGAGCGCCGCTCGAGCACCGTGTGCCAAAGGCAACGAGGAAGCCCAGGCGCTGCTGCAGGGAAGGAAATCCTCGTACCTCACAGAATTTATATATCCGTTTCCCACGGGCTGGGATCAACAAAGCCTCACAGCCTCTGCCCAGGCAAAGTACGGAACGTGTCCCTGGGGGCAGGAGGAAACGGCTCTTCCATTTTGGGTCGACTTGCACACAAGCCGGTCTCAAGTTCCATGGGCAAGCTTCTCTGTTGTCATCTACAAATAAGTGGGAAATCCAGTAGAGGACCTGCACCGCTTGTCTCTTCCTCATCAGAGTATGTATGCATTTGCCACAGGCAAGGTGCAAGTACAGAGTGCTGTGTACTGTGCCTGCAATGTCAGCCAGCTAACCTTCTCCAGCACTGAGTGCTTTCTTCCTCTGCCCATTCACACAACGCGCTTGACCAAGGACTCTGATGTGTTCCTGGAAATGGACTTGACCGGACAGGAAACAGAGCCTATTCGTCCCTCTTAGAATGGGAAGTTTCGCCCGGTATCCTGAGAAACACTTTGAATGGAGCCACCCACAGCATGTTTGTCTCACAGGGTGGAGGACTCTGAAGGAAAGGTAGACTTTTGCCTTTGACACACGGAGGGGTGCGTTTCGTAAACATGGAGAGCTGATATTTCCCTTTGCTGTCAGAACTTGACTGCCACCACAGCCGCTGACGAATGTGATCGCAAGGGCTTGCAGACGGCCACTCGCAGCAGGTTTCTCCCTGAAAGCCCATTAGGGAAGCGTTCCTCACCTTCAGAAGCAACGACTACACGCTCTAATGTATCTCGCAGCGAAGACATATTTGAAGTCTAGTGCAGCACTACATTGTTGAAGAGCTCAGGAATACTTTGGGCTCTCCGCTGAGGTGTTTGCAAGAAGTGCAAAACCTCTGCGTGCCGAAGGAGAGAAGGCCGGAGGGCTTGACACACTGCTGTGAATTCCTGCTGCCCATCGTAAACGGAATGTGTCGCCCTAAGCTCTGTACTCGCCGAGGTGTGTCAGAGAAGGCCAGTAAGGGCCGGAAGAGGTTGAGAGTGCTAGAGCCCGAGGAGTGTCGGCGAGAGCCCTAAAATCAGCCTACCATGAGCTTCACGGAACGCTGCGTGATGCTCTCTGCTCCAAAGCCATCAAGGGAGTAAGCTGTTCAGACGGCCTGCCAAGGCTGAGTTTTGCCCAGTCAAACTTCCTCTCTCCCATTTACAGGAAGGTATCTCTGGGAACACTGTCCTTGACGTGTATGTATGGCTGGCAGGGGACTGAAACAGGGCGTGAGTTCTCTCCCATGCGTGCTAACCAGCGTGCTGGGAAAGGCGGTGTTTCCTCCGTCCTAGCCTGGCAATGGCCACAGCCTGCAAGCAAAGGCCTTCCCGTCCCGCCTACAACGAAGAGCTTCCCAAAGGGAACCTGAGCTTTTCAGCCGGCACAGTTTGACCTGCGTCTCACCTGAGGAATGCAGCCAAGTGTTTCCCTCTCTCGTTTCAATGACCCTGCCCTGCGGCCTTTCCTTGAAAGGACGTCAAGGTCCAAGTGTGCTGTGTACGACATTGCTTGTTGCAGCCACCAGGAGTATTGCACGTGCTCTGGGAACTTCGAGCTCTGCCGGAGCTCTGTGTGCCCACCAGCGGAATTGTATGTGCGATTGGGTACGGATCTAACACGCCGTGATCTCAGTCACGTGCAGGGCAAGATTTTTCAGACGGCAGAGTGAAACCTGCATTTCACCCTAAGTTTGCGGGCACTTGTTTCTCCCCCTAAGACTCGACTACCCGGCAGGGATATTTCTCTGAGGGGAAGATGTATGTGAAGGGTGAGGGTGGTGCATGAAGCGTCGTGATTAACATTCCTGTCATTTGGCTCTTTCCAGTTCATTGAGAGCGCCGCTCGAGCACCGTGTGCCAAAGGCAACGAGGAAGCCCAGGCGCTGCTGCAGGGAAGGAAATCCTCGTACCTCACAGAATTTATATATCCGTTTCCCACGGGCTGGGATCAACAAAGCCTCACAGCCTCTGCCCAGGCAAAGTACGGAACGTGTCCCTGGGGGCAGGAGGAAACGGCTCTTCCATTTTGGGTCGACTTGCACACAAGCCGGTCTCAAGTTCCATGGGCAAGCTTCTCTGTTGTCATCTACAAATAAGTGGGAAATCCAGTAGAGGACCTGCACCGCTTGTCTCTTCCTCATCAGAGTATGTATGCATTTGCCACAGGCAAGGTGCAAGTACAGAGTGCTGTGTACTGTGCCTGCAATGTCAGCCAGCTAACCTTCTCCAGCACTGAGTGCTTTCTTCCTCTGCCCATTCACACAACGCGCTTGACCAAGGACTCTGATGTGTTCCTGGAAATGGACTTGACCGGACAGGAAACAGAGCCTATTCGTCCCTCTTAGAATGGGAAGTTTCGCCCGGTATCCTGAGAAACACTTTGAATGGAGCCACCCACAGCATGTTTGTCTCACAGGGTGGAGGACTCTGAAGGAAAGGTAGACTTTTGCCTTTGACACACGGAGGGGTGCGTTTCGTAAACATGGAGAGCTGATATTTCCCTTTGCTGTCAGAACTTGACTGCCACCACAGCCGCTGACGAATGTGATCGCAAGGGCTTGCAGACGGCCACTCGCAGCAGGTTTCTCCCTGAAAGCCCATTAGGGAAGCGTTCCTCACCTTCAGAAGCAACGACTACACGCTCTAATGTATCTCGCAGCGAAGACATATTTGAAGTCTAGTGCAGCACTACATTGTTGAAGAGCTCAGGAATACTTTGGGCTCTCCGCTGAGGTGTTTGCAAGAAGTGCAAAACCTCTGCGTGCCGAAGGAGAGAAGGCCGGAGGGCTTGACACACTGCTGTGAATTCCTGCTGCCCATCGTAAACGGAATGTGTCGCCCTAAGCTCTGTACTCGCCGAGGTGTGTCAGAGAAGGCCAGTAAGGGCCGGAAGAGGTTGAGAGTGCTAGAGCCCGAGGAGTGTCGGCGAGAGCCCTAAAATCAGCCTACCATGAGCTTCACGGAACGCTGCGTGATGCTCTCTGCTCCAAAGCCATCAAGGGAGTAAGCTGTTCAGACGGCCTGCCAAGGCTGAGTTTTGCCCAGTCAAACTTCCTCTCTCCCATTTACAGGAAGGTATCTCTGGGAACACTGTCCTTGACGTGTATGTATGGCTGGCAGGGGACTGAAACAGGGCGTGAGTTCTCTCCCATGCGTGCTAACCAGCGGGCTGGGAAAGGCGGTGTTTCCTCCGTCCTAGCCTGGCAATGGCCACAGCCTGCAAGCAAAGGCCTTCCCGTCCCGCCTACAACGAAGAGCTTCCCAAAGGGAACCTGAGCTTTTCAGCCGGCACAGTTTGACCTGCGTCTCACCTGAGGAATGCAGCCAAGTGTTTCCCTCTCTCGTTTCAATGACCCTGCCCTGCGGCCTTTCCTTGAAAGGACGTCAAGGTCCAAGTGTGCTGTGTACGACATTGCTTGTTGCAGCCACCAGGAGTATTGCACGTGCTCTGGGAACTTCGAGCTCTGCCGGAGCTCTGTGTGCCCACCAGCGGAATTGTATGTGCGATTGGGTACGGATCTAACACGCCGTGATCTCAGTCACGTGCAGGGCAAGATTTTTCAGACGGCAGAGTGAAACCTGCATTTCACCCTAAGTTTGCGGGCACTTGTTTCTCCCCCTAAGACTCGACTACCCGGCAGGGATATTTCTCTGAGGGGAAGATGTATGTGAAGGGTGAGGGTGGTGCATGAAGCGTCGTGATTAACATTCCTGTCATTTGGCTCTTTCCAGTTCATTGAGAGCGCCGCTCGAGCACCGTGTGCCAAAGGCAACGAGGAAGCCCAGGCGCTGCTGCAGGGAAGGAAATCCTCGTACCTCACAGAATTTATATATCCGTTTCCCACGGGCTGGGATCAACAAAGCCTCACAGCCTCTGCCCAGGCAAAGTACGGAACGTGTCCCTGGGGGCAGGAGGAAACGGCTCTTCCATTTTGGGTCGACTTGCACACAAGCCGGTCTCAAGTTCCATGGGCAAGCTTCTCTGTTGTCATCTACAAATAAGTGGGAAATCCAGTAGAGGACCTGCACCGCTTGTCTCTTCCTCATCAGAGTATGTATGCATTTGCCACAGGCAAGGTGCAAGTACAGAGTGCTGTGTACTGTGCCTGCAATGTCAGCCAGCTAACCTTCTCCAGCACTGAGTGCTTTCTTCCTCTGCCCATTCACACAACGCGCTTGACCAAGGACTCTGATGTGTTCCTGGAAATGGACTTGACCGGACAGGAAACAGAGCCTATTCGTCCCTCTTAGAATGGGAAGTTTCGCCCGGTATCCTGAGAAACACTTTGAATGGAGCCACCCACAGCATGTTTGTCTCACAGGGTGGAGGACTCTGAAGGAAAGGTAGACTTTTGCCTTTGACACACGGAGGGGTGCGTTTCGTAAACATGGAGAGCTGATATTTCCCTTTGCTGTCAGAACTTGACTGCCACCACAGCCGCTGACGAATGTGATCGCAAGGGCTTGCAGACGGCCACTCGCAGCAGGTTTCTCCCTGAAAGCCCATTAGGGAAGCGTTCCTCACCTTCAGAAGCAACGACTACACGCTCTAATGTATCTCGCAGCGAAGACATATTTGAAGTCTAGTGCAGCACTACATTGTTGAAGAGCTCAGGAATACTTTGGGCTCTCCGCTGAGGTGTTTGCAAGAAGTGCAAAACCTCTGCGTGCCGAAGGAGAGAAGGCCGGAGGGCTTGACACACTGCTGTGAATTCCTGCTGCCCATCGTAAACGGAATGTGTCGCCCTAAGCTCTGTACTCGCCGAGGTGTGTCAGAGAAGGCCAGTAAGGGCCGGAAGAGGTTGAGAGTGCTAGAGCCCGAGGAGTGTCGGCGAGAGCCCTAAAATCAGCCTACCATGAGCTTCACGGAACGCTGCGTGATGCTCTCTGCTCCAAAGCCATCAAGGGAGTAAGCTGTTCAGACGGCCTGCCAAGGCTGAGTTTTGCCCAGTCAAACTTCCTCTCTCCCATTTACAGGAAGGTATCTCTGGGAACACTGTCCTTGACGTGTATGTATGGCTGGCAGGGGACTGAAACAGGGCGTGAGTTCTCTCCCATGCGTGCTAACCAGCGTGCTGGGAAAGGCGGTGTTTCCTCCGTCCTAGCCTGGCAATGGCCACAGCCTGCAAGCAAAGGCCTTCCCGTCCCGCCTACAACGAAGAGCTTCCCAAAGGGAACCTGAGCTTTTCAGCCGGCACAGTTTGACCTGCGTCTCACCTGAGGAATGCAGCCAAGTGTTTCCCTCTCTCGTTTCAATGACCCTGCCCTGCGGCCTTTCCTTGAAAGGACGTCAAGGTCCAAGTGTGCTGTGTACGACATTGCTTGTTGCAGCCACCAGGAGTATTGCACGTGCTCTGGGAACTTCGAGCTCTGCCGGAGCTCTGTGTGCCCACCAGCGGAATTGTATGTGCGATTGGGTACGGATCTAACACGCCGTGATCTCAGTCACGTGCAGGGCAAGATTTTTCAGACGGCAGAGTGAAACCTGCATTTCACCCTAAGTTTGCGGGCACTTGTTTCTCCCCCTAAGACTCGACTACCCGGCAGGGATATTTCTCTGAGGGGAAGATGTATGTGAAGGGTGAGGGTGGTGCATGAAGCGTCGTGATTAACATTCCTGTCATTTGGCTCTTTCCAGTTCATTGAGAGCGCCGCTCGAGCACCGTGTGCCAAAGGCAACGAGGAAGCCCAGGCGCTGCTGCAGGGAAGGAAATCCTCGTACCTCACAGAATTTATATATCCGTTTCCCACGGGCTGGGATCAACAAAGCCTCACAGCCTCTGCCCAGGCAAAGTACGGAACGTGTCCCTGGGGGCAGGAGGAAACGGCTCTTCCATTTTGGGTCGACTTGCACACAAGCCGGTCTCAAGTTCCATGGGCAAGCTTCTCTGTTGTCATCTACAAATAAGTGGGAAATCCAGTAGAGGACCTGCACCGCTTGTCTCTTCCTCATCAGAGTATGTATGCATTTGCCACAGGCAAGGTGCAAGTACAGAGTGCTGTGTACTGTGCCTGCAATGTCAGCCAGCTAACCTTCTCCAGCACTGAGTGCTTTCTTCCTCTGCCCATTCACACAACGCGCTTGACCAAGGACTCTGATGTGTTCCTGGAAATGGACTTGACCGGACAGGAAACAGAGCCTATTCGTCCCTCTTAGAATGGGAAGTTTCGCCCGGTATCCTGAGAAACACTTTGAATGGAGCCACCCACAGCATGTTTGTCTCACAGGGTGGAGGACTCTGAAGGAAAGGTAGACTTTTGCCTTTGACACACGGAGGGGTGCGTTTCGTAAACATGGAGAGCTGATATTTCCCTTTGCTGTCAGAACTTGACTGCCACCACAGCCGCTGACGAATGTGATCGCAAGGGCTTGCAGACGGCCACTCGCAGCAGGTTTCTCCCTGAAAGCCCATTAGGGAAGCGTTCCTCACCTTCAGAAGCAACGACTACACGCTCTAATGTATCTCGCAGCGAAGACATATTTGAAGTCTAGTGCAGCACTACATTGTTGAAGAGCTCAGGAATACTTAGGGCTCTCCGCTGAGGTGTTTGCAAGAAGTGCAAAACCTCTGCGTGCCGAAGGAGAGAAGGCCGGAGGGCTTGACACACTGCTGTGAATTCCTGCTGCCCATCGTAAACGGAATGTGTCGCCCTAAGCTCTGTACTCGCCGAGGTGTGTCAGAGAAGGCCAGTAAGGGCCGGAAGAGGTTGAGAGTGCTAGAGCCCGAGGAGTGTCGGCGAGAGCCCTAAAATCAGCCTACCATGAGCTTCACGGAACGCTGCGTGATGCTCTCTGCTCCAAAGCCATCAAGGGAGTAAGCTGTTCAGACGGCCTGCCAAGGCTGAGTTTTGCCCAGTCAAACTTCCTCTCTCCCATTTACAGGAAGGTATCTCTGGGAACACTGTCCTTGACGTGTATGTATGGCTGGCAGGGGACTGAAACAGGGCGTGAGTTCTCTCCCATGCGTGCTAACCAGCGTGCTGGGAAAGGCGGTGTTTCCTCCGTCCTAGCCTGGCAATGGCCACAGCCTGCAAGCAAAGGCCTTCCCGTCCCGCCTACAACGAAGAGCTTCCCAAAGGGAACCTGAGCTTTTCAGCCGGCACAGTTTGACCTGCGTCTCACCTGAGGAATGCAGCCAAGTGTTTCCCTCTCTCGTTTCAATGACCCTGCCCTGCGGCCTTTCCTTGAAAGGACGTCAAGGTCCAAGTGTGCTGTGTACGACATTGCTTGTTGCAGCCACCAGGAGTATTGCACGTGCTCTGGGAACTTCGAGCTCTGCCGGAGCTCTGTGTGCCCACCAGCGGAATTGTATGTGCGATTGGGTACGGATCTAACACGCCGTGATCTCAGTCACGTGCAGGGCAAGATTTTTCAGACGGCAGAGTGAAACCTGCATTTCACCCTAAGTTTGCGGGCACTTGTTTCTCCCCCTAAGACTCGACTACCCGGCAGGGATATTTCTCTGAGGGGAAGATGTATGTGAAGGGTGAGGGTGGTGCATGAAGCGTCGTGATTAACATTCCTGTCATTTGGCTCTTTCCAGTTCATTGAGAGCGCCGCTCGAGCACCGTGTGCCAAAGGCAACGAGGAAGCCCAGGCGCTGCTGCAGGGAAGGAAATCCTCGTACCTCACAGAATTTATATATCCGTTTCCCACGGGCTGGGATCAACAAAGCCTCACAGCCTCTGCCCAGGCAAAGTACGGAACGTGTCCCTGGGGGCAGGAGGAAACGGCTCTTCCATTTTGGGTCGACTTGCACACAAGCCGGTCTCAAGTTCCATGGGCAAGCTTCTCTGTTGTCATCTACAAATAAGTGGGAAATCCAGTAGAGGACCTGCACCGCTTGTCTCTTCCTCATCAGAGTATGTATGCATTTGCCACAGGCAAGGTGCAAGTACAGAGTGCTGTGTACTGTGCCTGCAATGTCAGCCAGCTAACCTTCTCCAGCACTGAGTGCTTTCTTCCTCTGCCCATTCACACAACGCGCTTGACCAAGGACTCTGATGTGTTCCTGGAAATGGACTTGACCGGACAGGAAACAGAGCCTATTCGTCCCTCTTAGAATGGGAAGTTTCGCCCGGTATCCTGAGAAACACTTTGAATGGAGCCACCCACAGCATGTTTGTCTCACAGGGTGGAGGACTCTGAAGGAAAGGTAGACTTTTGCCTTTGACACACGGAGGGGTGCGTTTCGTAAACATGGAGAGCTGATATTTCCCTTTGCTGTCAGAACTTGACTGCCACCACAGCCGCTGACGAATGTGATCGCAAGGGCTTGCAGACGGCCACTCGCAGCAGGTTTCTCCCTGAAAGCCCATTAGGGAAGCGTTCCTCACCTTCAGAAGCAACGACTACACGCTCTAATGTATCTCGCAGCGAAGACATATTTGAAGTCTAGTGCAGCACTACATTGTTGAAGAGCTCAGGAATACTTAGGGCTCTCCGCTGAGGTGTTTGCAAGAAGTGCAAAACCTCTGCGTGCCGAAGGAGAGAAGGCCGGAGGGCTTGACACACTGCTGTGAATTCCTGCCGCCCATCGTAAACGGAATGTGTCGCCCTAAGCTCTGTACTCGCCGAGGTGTGTCAGAGAAGGCCAGTAAGGGCCGGAAGAGGTTGAGAGTGCTAGAGCCCGAGGAGTGTCGGCGAGAGCCCTAAAATCAGCCTACCATGAGCTTCACGGAACGCTGCGTGATGCTCTCTGCTCCAAAGCCATCAAGGGAGTAAGCTGTTCAGACGGCCTGCCAAGGCTGAGTTTTGCCCAGTCAAACTTCCTCTCTCCCATTTACAGGAAGGTATCTCTGGGAACACTGTCCTTGACGTGTATGTATGGCTGGCAGGGGACTGAAACAGGGCGTGAGTTCTCTCCCATGCGTGCTAACAAGCGGGCTGGGAAAGGCGGTGTTTCCTCCGTCCTAGCCTGGCAATGGCCACAGCCTGCAAGCAAAGGCCTTCCCGTCCCGCCTACAACGAAGAGCTTCCCAAAGGGAACCTGAGCTTTTCAGCCGGCACAGTTTGACCTGCGTCTCACCTGAGGAATGCAGCCAAGTGTTTCCCTCTCTCGATTCAATGACCCTGCCCTGCGGCCTTTCCTTGAAAGGACGTCAAGGTCCAAGTGTGCTGTGTACGACATTGCTTGTTGCAGCCACCAGGAGTATTGCACGTGCTCTGGGAACTTCGAGCTCTGCCGGAGCTCTGTGTGCCCACCAGCGGAATTGTATGTGCGATTGGGTACGGATCTAACACGCCGTGATCTCAGTCACGTGCAGGGCAAGATTTTTCAGACGGCAGAGTGAAACCTGCATTTCACCCTAAGTTTGCGGGCACTTGTTTCTCCCCCTAAGACTCGACTACCCGGCAGGGATATTTCTCTGAGGGGAAGATGTATGTGAAGGGTGAGGGTGGTGCATGAAGCGTCGTGATTAACATTCCTGTCATTTGGCTCTTTCCAGTTCATTGAGAGCGCCGCTCGAGCACCGTGTGCCAAAGGCAACGAGGAAGCCCAGGCGCTGCTGCAGGGAAGGAAATCCTCGTACCTCACAGAATTTATATATCCGTTTCCCACGGGCTGGGATCAACAAAGCCTCACAGCCTCTGCCCAGGCAAAGTACGGAACGTGTCCCTGGGGGCAGGAGGAAACGGCTCTTCCATTTTGGGTCGACTTGCACACAAGCCGGTCTCAAGTTCCATGGGCAAGCTTCTCTGTTGTCATCTACAAATAAGTGGGAAATCCAGTAGAGGACCTGCACCGCTTGTCTCTTCCTCATCAGAGTATGTATGCATTTGCCACAGGCAAGGTGCAAGTACAGAGTGCTGTGTACTGTGCCTGCAATGTCAGCCAGCTAACCTTCTCCAGCACTGAGTGCTTTCTTCCTCTGCCCATTCACACAACGCGCTTGACCAAGGACTCTGATGTGTTCCTGGAAATGGACTTGACCGGACAGGAAACAGAGCCTATTCGTCCCTCTTAGAATGGGAAGTTTCGCCCGGTATCCTGAGAAACACTTTGAATGGAGCCACCCACAGCATGTTTGTCTCACAGGGTGGAGGACTCTGAAGGAAAGGTAGACTTTTGCCTTTGACACACGGAGGGGTGCGTTTCGTAAACATGGAGAGCTGATATTTCCCTTTGCTGTCAGAACTTGACTGCCACCACAGCCGCTGACGAATGTGATCGCAAGGGCTTGCAGACGGCCACTCGCAGCAGGTTTCTCCCTGAAAGCCCATTAGGGAAGCGTTCCTCACCTTCAGAAGCAACGACTACACGCTCTAATGTATCTCGCAGCGAAGACATATTTGAAGTCTAGTGCAGCACTACATTGTTGAAGAGCTCAGGAATACTTTGGGCTCTCCGCTGAGGTGTTTGCAAGAAGTGCAAAACCTCTGCGTGCCGAAGGAGAGAAGGCCGGAGGGCTTGACACACTGCTGTGAATTCCTGCTGCCCATCGTAAACGGAATGTGTCGCCCTAAGCTCTGTACTCGCCGAGGTGTGTCAGAGAAGGCCAGTAAGGGCCGGAAGAGGTTGAGAGTGCTAGAGCCCGAGGAGTGTCGGCGAGAGCCCTAAAATCAGCCTACCATGAGCTTCACGGAACGCTGCGTGATGCTCTCTGCTCCAAAGCCATCAAGGGAGTAAGCTGTTCAGACGGCCTGCCAAGGCTGAGTTTTGCCCAGTCAAACTTCCTCTCTCCCATTTACAGGAAGGTATCTCTGGGAACACTGTCCTTGACGTGTATGTATGGCTGGCAGGGGACTGAAACAGGGCGTGAGTTCTCTCCCATGCGTGCTAACCAGCGTGCTGGGAAAGGCGGTGTTTCCTCCGTCCTAGCCTGGCAATGGCCACAGCCTGCAAGCAAAGGCCTTCCCGTCCCGCCTACAACGAAGAGCTTCCCAAAGGGAACCTGAGCTTTTCAGCCGGCACAGTTTGACCTGCGTCTCACCTGAGGAATGCAGCCAAGTGTTTCCCTCTCTCGTTTCAATGACCCTGCCCTGCGGCCTTTCCTTGAAAGGACGTCAAGGTCCAAGTGTGCTGTGTACGACATTGCTTGTTGCAGCCACCAGGAGTATTGCACGTGCTCTGGGAACTTCGAGCTCTGCCGGAGCTCTGTGTGCCCACCAGCGGAATTGTATGTGCGATTGGGTACGGATCTAACACGCCGTGATCTCAGTCACGTGCAGGGCAAGATTTTTCAGACGGCAGAGTGAAACCTGCATTTCACCCTAAGTTTGCGGGCACTTGTTTCTCCCCCTAAGACTCGACTACCCGGCAGGGATATTTCTCTGAGGGGAAGATGTATGTGAAGGGTGAGGGTGGTGCATGAAGCGTCGTGATTAACATTCCTGTCATTTGGCTCTTTCCAGTTCATTGAGAGCGCCGCTCGAGCACCGTGTGCCAAAGGCAACGAGGAAGCCCAGGCGCTGCTGCAGGGAAGGAAATCCTCGTACCTCACAGAATTTATATATCCGTTTCCCACGGGCTGGGATCAACAAAGCCTCACAGCCTCTGCCCAGGCAAAGTACGGAACGTGTCCCTGGGGGCAGGAGGAAACGGCTCTTCCATTTTGGGTCGACTTGCACACAAGCCGGTCTCAAGTTCCATGGGCAAGCTTCTCTGTTGTCATCTACAAATAAGTGGGAAATCCAGTAGAGGACCTGCACCGCTTGTCTCTTCCTCATCAGAGTATGTATGCATTTGCCACAGGCAAGGTGCAAGTACAGAGTGCTGTGTACTGTGCCTGCAATGTCAGCCAGCTAACCTTCTCCAGCACTGAGTGCTTTCTTCCTCTGCCCATTCACACAACGCGCTTGACCAAGGACTCTGATGTGTTCCTGGAAATGGACTTGACCGGACAGGAAACAGAGCCTATTCGTCCCTCTTAGAATGGGAAGTTTCGCCCGGTATCCTGAGAAACACTTTGAATGGAGCCACCCACAGCATGTTTGTCTCACAGGGTGGAGGACTCTGAAGGAAAGGTAGACTTTTGCCTTTGACACACGGAGGGGTGCGTTTCGTAAACATGGAGAGCTGATATTTCCCTTTGCTGTCAGAACTTGACTGCCACCACAGCCGCTGACGAATGTGATCGCAAGGGCTTGCAGACGGCCACTCGCAGCAGGTTTCTCCCTGAAAGCCCATTAGGGAAGCGTTCCTCACCTTCAGAAGCAACGACTACACGCTCTAATGTATCTCGCAGCGAAGACATATTTGAAGTCTAGTGCAGCACTACATTGTTGAAGAGCTCAGGAATACTTAGGGCTCTCCGCTGAGGTGTTTGCAAGAAGTGCAAAACCTCTGCGTGCCGAAGGAGAGAAGGCCGGAGGGCTTGACACACTGCTGTGAATTCCTGCTGCCCATCGTAAACGGAATGTGTCGCCCTAAGCTCTGTACTCGCCGAGGTGTGTCAGAGAAGGCCAGTAAGGGCCGGAAGAGGTTGAGAGTGCTAGAGCCCGAGGAGTGTCGGCGAGAGCCCTAAAATCAGCCTACCATGAGCTTCACGGAACGCTGCGTGATGCTCTCTGCTCCAAAGCCATCAAGGGAGTAAGCTGTTCAGACGGCCTGCCAAGGCTGAGTTTTGCCCAGTCAAACTTCCTCTCTCCCATTTACAGGAAGGTATCTCTGGGAACACTGTCCTTGACGTGTATGTATGGCTGGCAGGGGACTGAAACAGGGCGTGAGTTCTCTCCCATGCGTGCTAACCAGCGTGCTGGGAAAGGCGGTGTTTCCTCCGTCCTAGCCTGGCAATGGCCACAGCCTGCAAGCAAAGGCCTTCCCGTCCCGCCTACAACGAAGAGCTTCCCAAAGGGAACCTGAGCTTTTCAGCCGGCACAGTTTGACCTGCGTCTCACCTGAGGAATGCAGCCAAGTGTTTCCCTCTCTCGTTTCAATGACCCTGCCCTGCGGCCTTTCCTTGAAAGGACGTCAAGGTCCAAGTGTGCTGTGTACGACATTGCTTGTTGCAGCCACCAGGAGTATTGCACGTGCTCTGGGAACTTCGAGCTCTGCCGGAGCTCTGTGTGCCCACCAGCGGAATTGTATGTGCGATTGGGTACGGATCTAACACGCCGTGATCTCAGTCACGTGCAGGGCAAGATTTTTCAGACGGCAGAGTGAAACCTGCATTTCACCCTAAGTTTGCGGGCACTTGTTTCTCCCCCTAAGACTCGACTACCCGGCAGGGATATTTCTCTGAGGGGAAGATGTATGTGAAGGGTGAGGGTGGTGCATGAAGCGTCGTGATTAACATTCCTGTCATTTGGCTCTTTCCAGTTCATTGAGAGCGCCGCTCGAGCACCGTGTGCCAAAGGCAACGAGGAAGCCCAGGCGCTGCTGCAGGGAAGGAAATCCTCGTACCTCACAGAATTTATATATCCGTTTCCCACGGGCTGGGATCAACAAAGCCTCACAGCCTCTGCCCAGGCAAAGTACGGAACGTGTCCCTGGGGGCAGGAGGAAACGGCTCTTCCATTTTGGGTCGACTTGCACACAAGCCGGTCTCAAGTTCCATGGGCAAGCTTCTCTGTTGTCATCTACAAATAAGTGGGAAATCCAGTAGAGGACCTGCACCGCTTGTCTCTTCCTCATCAGAGTATGTATGCATTTGCCACAGGCAAGGTGCAAGTACAGAGTGCTGTGTACTGTGCCTGCAATGTCAGCCAGCTAACCTTCTCCAGCACTGAGTGCTTTCTTCCTCTGCCCATTCACACAACGCGCTTGACCAAGGACTCTGATGTGTTCCTGGAAATGGACTTGACCGGACAGGAAACAGAGCCTATTCGTCCCTCTTAGAATGGGAAGTTTCGCCCGGTATCCTGAGAAACACTTTGAATGGAGCCACCCACAGCATGTTTGTCTCACAGGGTGGAGGACTCTGAAGGAAAGGTAGACTTTTGCCTTTGACACACGGAGGGGTGCGTTTCGTAAACATGGAGAGCTGATATTTCCCTTTGCTGTCAGAACTTGACTGCCACCACAGCCGCTGACGAATGTGATCGCAAGGGCTTGCAGACGGCCACTCGCAGCAGGTTTCTCCCTGAAAGCCCATTAGGGAAGCGTTCCTCACCTTCAGAAGCAACGACTACACGCTCTAATGTATCTCGCAGCGAAGACATATTTGAAGTCTAGTGCAGCACTACATTGTTGAAGAGCTCAGGAATACTTTGGGCTCTCCGCTGAGGTGTTTGCAAGAAGTGCAAAACCTCTGCGTGCCGAAGGAGAGAAGGCCGGAGGGCTTGACACACTGCTGTGAATTCCTGCTGCCCATCGTAAACGGAATGTGTCGCCCTAAGCTCTGTACTCGCCGAGGTGTGTCAGAGAAGGCCAGTAAGGGCCGGAAGAGGTTGAGAGTGCTAGAGCCCGAGGAGTGTCGGCGAGAGCCCTAAAATCAGCCTACCATGAGCTTCACGGAACGCTGCGTGATGCTCTCTGCTCCAAAGCCATCAAGGGAGTAAGCTGTTCAGACGGCCTGCCAAGGCTGAGTTTTGCCCAGTCAAACTTCCTCTCTCCCATTTACAGGAAGGTATCTCTGGGAACACTGTCCTTGACGTGTATGTATGGCTGGCAGGGGACTGAAACAGGGCGTGAGTTCTCTCCCATGCGTGCTAACCAGCGGGCTGGGAAAGGCGGTGTTTCCTCCGTCCTAGCCTGGCAATGGCCACAGCCTGCAAGCAAAGGCCTTCCCGTCCCGCCTACAACGAAGAGCTTCCCAAAGGGAACCTGAGCTTTTCAGCCGGCACAGTTTGACCTGCGTCTCACCTGAGGAATGCAGCCAAGTGTTTCCCTCTCTCGATTCAATGACCCTGCCCTGCGGCCTTTCCTTGAAAGGACGTCAAGGTCCAAGTGTGCTGTGTACGACATTGCTTGTTGCAGCCACCAGGAGTATTGCACGTGCTCTGGGAACTTCGAGCTCTGCCGGAGCTCTGTGTGCCCACCAGCGGAATTGAATGTGCGATTGGGTACGGATCTAACACGCCGTGATCTCAGTCAGGTGCAGGGCAAGATTTTTCAGACGGCAGAGTGAAACCTGCATTTCACCCTAAGTTTGCGGGCACTTGTTTCTCCCCCTAAGACTCGACTACCCGGCAGGGATATTTCTCTGAGGGGAAGATGTATGTGAAGGGTGAGGGTGGTGCATGAAGCGTCGTGATTAACATTCCTGTCATTTGGCTCTTTCCAGTTCATTGAGAGCGCCGCTCGAGCACCGTGTGCCAAAGGCAACGAGGAAGCCCAGGCGCTGCTGCAGGGAAGGAAATCCTCGTACCTCACAGAATTTATATATCCGTTTCCCGCGGGCTGGGATCAACAAAGCCTCACAGCCTCTGCCCAGGCAAAGTACGGAACGTGTCCCTGGGGGCAGGAGGAAACGGCTCTTCCATTTTGGGTCGACTTGCACACAAGCCGGTCTCAAGTTCCATGGGCAAGCTTCTCTGTTGTCATCTACAAATAAGTGGGAAATCCAGTAGAGGACCTGCACCGCTTGTCTCTTCCTCATCAGAGTATGTATGCATTTGCCACAGGCAAGGTGCAAGTACAGAGTGCTGTGTACTGTGCCTGCAATGTCAGCCAGCTAACCTTCTCCAGCACTGAGTGCTTTCTTCCTCTGCCCATTCACACAACGCGCTTGACCAAGGACTCTGATGTGTTCCTGGAAATGGACTTGACCGGACAGGAAACAGAGCCTATTCGTCCCTCTTAGAATGGGAAGTTTCGCCCGGTATCCTGAGAAACACTTTGAATGGAGCCACCCACAGCATGTTTGTCTCACAGGGTGGAGGACTCTGAAGGAAAGGTAGACTTTTGCCTTTGACACACGGAGGGGTGCGTTTCGTAAACATGGAGAGCTGATATTTCCCTTTGCTGTCAGAACTTGACTGCCACCACAGCCGCTGACGAATGTGATCGCAAGGGCTTGCAGACGGCCACTCGCAGCAGGTTTCTCCCTGAAAGCCCATTAGGGAAGCGTTCCTCACCTTCAGAAGCAACGACTACACGCTCTAATGTATCTCGCAGCGAAGACATATTTGAAGTCTAGTGCAGCACTACATTGTTGAAGAGCTCAGGAATACTTTGGGCTCTCCGCTGAGGTGTTTGCAAGAAGTGCAAAACCTCTGCGTGCCGAAGGAGAGAAGGCCGGAGGGCTTGACACACTGCTGTGAATTCCTGCTGCCCATCGTAAACGGAATGTGTCGCCCTAAGCTCTGTACTCGCCGAGGTGTGTCAGAGAAGGCCAGTAAGGGCCGGAAGAGGTTGAGAGTGCTAGAGCCCGAGGAGTGTCGGCGAGAGCCCTAAAATCAGCCTACCATGAGCTTCACGGAACGCTGCGTGATGCTCTCTGCTCCAAAGCCATCAAGGGAGTAAGCTGTTCAGACGGCCTGCCAAGGCTGAGTTTTGCCCAGTCAAACTTCCTCTCTCCCATTTACAGGAAGGTATCTCTGGGAACACTGTCCTTGACGTGTATGTATGGCTGGCAGGGGACTGAAACAGGGCGTGAGTTCTCTCCCATGCGTGCTAACCAGCGGGCTGGGAAAGGCGGTGTTTCCTCCGTCCTAGCCTGGCAATGGCCACAGCCTGCAAGCAAAGGCCTTCCCGTCCCGCCTACAACGAAGAGCTTCCCAAAGGGAACCTGAGCTTTTCAGCCGGCACAGTTTGACCTGCGTCTCACCTGAGGAATGCAGCCAAGTGTTTCCCTCTCTCGATTCAATGACCCTGCCCTGCGGCCTTTCCTTGAAAGGACGTCAAGGTCCAAGTGTGCTGTGTACGACATTGCTTGTTGCAGCCACCAGGAGTATTGCACGTGCTCTGGGAACTTCGAGCTCTGCCGGAGCTCTGTGTGCCCACCAGCGGAATTGAATGTGCGATTGGGTACGGATCTAACACGCCGTGATCTCAGTCAGGTGCAGGGCAAGATTTTTCAGACGGCAGAGTGAAACCTGCATTTCACCCTAAGTTTGCGGGCACTTGTTTCTCCCCCTAAGACTCGACTACCCTTCAGGGATATTTCTCTGAGGGGAAGATGTATGTGAAGGGTGAGGGTGGTGCATGAAGCGTCGTGATTAACATTCCTGTCATTTGGCTCTTTCCAGTTCATTGAGAGCGCCGCTCGAGCACCGTGTGCCAAAGGCAACGAGGAAGCCCAGGCGCTGCTGCAGGGAAGGAAATCCTCGTACCTCACAGAATTTATATATCCGTTTCCCGCGGGCTGGGATCAACAAAGCCTCACAGCCTCTGCCCAGGCAAAGTACGGAACGTGTCCCTGGGGGCAGGAGGAAACGGCTCTTCCATTTTGGGTAGACTTGCACACAAGCCGGTCTCAAGTTCCATGGGCAAGCTTCTCTGTTGTCATCTACAAATAAGTGGGAAATCCAGTAGAGGACCTGCACCGCTTGTCTCTTCCTCATCAGAGTATGTATGCATTTGCCACAGGCAAGGTGCAAGTACAGAGTGCTGTGTACTCTGCCTGCAATGTCAGCCAGCTAACCTTCTCCAGCACTGAGTGCTTTCTTCCTCTGCCCATTCACACAACGCGCTTGACCAAGGACTCTGATGTGTTCCTGGAAATGGACTTGACCGGACAGGAAACAGAGCCTATTCGTCCCTCTTAGAATGGGAAGTTTCGCCCGGTATCCTGAGAAACACTTTGAATGGAGCCACCCACAGCATGTTTGTCTCACAGGGTGGAGGACTCTGAAGGAAAGGTAGACTTTTGCCTTTGACACACGGAGGGGTGCGTTTCGTAAACATGGAGAGCTGATATTTCCCTTTGCTGTCAGAACTTGACTGCCACCACAGCCGCTGACGAATGTGATCGCAAGGGCTTGCAGACGGCCACTCGCAGCAGGTTTCTCCCTGAAAGCCCATTAGGGAAGCGTTCCTCACCTTCAGAAGCAACGACTACACGCTCTAATGTATCTCGCAGCGAAGACATATTTGAAGTCTAGTGCAGCACTACATTGTTGAAGAGCTCAGGAATACTTTGGGCTCTCCGCTGAGGTGTTTGCAAGAAGTGCAAAACCTCTGCGTGCCGAAGGAGAGAAGGCCGGAGGGCTTGACACACTGCTGTGAATTCCTGCTGCCCATCGTAAACGGAATGTGTCGCCCTAAGCTCTGTACTCGCCGAGGTGTGTCAGAGAAGGCCAGTAAGGGCCGGAAGAGGTTGAGAGTGCTAGAGCCCGAGGAGTGTCGGCGAGAGCCCTAAAATCAGCCTACCATGAGCTTCACGGAACGCTGCGTGATGCTCTCTGCTCCAAAGCCATCAAGGGAGTAAGCTGTTCAGACGGCCTGCCAAGGCTGAGTTTTGCCCAGTCAAACTTCCTCTCTCCCATTTACAGGAAGGTATCTCTGGGAACACTGTCCTTGACGTGTATGTATGGCTGGCAGGGGACTGAAACAGGGCGTGAGTTCTCTCCCATGCGTGCTAACCAGCGGGCTGGGAAAGGCGGTGTTTCCTCCGTCCTAGCCTGGCAATGGCCACAGCCTGCAAGCAAAGGCCTTCCCGTCCCGCCTACAACGAAGAGCTTCCCAAAGGGAACCTGAGCTTTTCAGCCGGCACAGTTTGACCTGCGTCTCACCTGAGGAATGCAGCCAAGTGTTTCCCTCTCTCGATTCAATGACCCTGCCCTGCGGCCTTTCCTTGAAAGGACGTCAAGGTCCAAGTGTGCTGTGTACGACATTGCTTGTTGCAGGCACCAGGAGTATTGCACGTGCTCTGGGAACTTCGAGCTCTGCCGGAGCTCTGTGTGCCCACCAGCGGAATTGAATGTGCGATTGGGTACGGATCTAACACGCCGTGATCTCAGTCACGTGCAGGGCAAGATTTTTCAGACGGCAGAGTGAAACCTGCATTTCACCCTAAGTTTGCGGGCACTTGTTTCTCCCCCTAAGACTCGACTACCCTTCAGGGATATTTCTCTGAGGGGAAGATGTATGTGAAGGGTGAGGGTGGTGCATGAAGCGTCGTGATTAACATTCCTGTCATTTGGCTCTTTCCAGTTCATTGAGAGCGCCGCTCGAGCACCGTGTGCCAAAGGCAACGAGGAAGCCCAGGCGCTGCTGCAGGGAAGGAAATCCTCGTACCTCACAGAATTTATATATCCGTTTCCCGCGGGCTGGGATCAACAAAGCCTCACAGCCTCTGCCCAGGCAAAGTACGGAACGTGTCCCTGGGGGCAGGAGGAAACGGCTCTTCCATTTTGGGTAGACTTGCACACAAGCCGGTCTCAAGTTCCATGGGCAAGCTTCTCTGTTGTCATCTACAAATAAGTGGGAAATCCAGTAGAGGACCTGCACCGCTTGTCTCTTCCTCATCAGAGTATGTATGCATTTGCCACAGGCAAGGTGCAAGTACAGAGTGCTGTGTACTGTGCCTGCAATGTCAGCCAGCTAACCTTCTCCAGCACTGAGTGCTTTCTTCCTCTGCCCATTCACACAACGCGCTTGACCAAGGACTCTGATGTGTTCCTGGAAATGGACTTGACCGGACAGGAAACAGAGCCTATTCGTCCCTCTTAGAATGGGAAGTTTCGCCCGGTATCCTGAGAAACACTTTGAATGGAGCCACCCACAGCATGTTTGTCTCACAGGGTGGAGGACTCTGAAGGAAAGGTAGACTTTTGCCTTTGACACACGGAGGGGTGCGTTTCGTAAACATGGAGAGCTGATATTTCCCTTTGCTGTCAGAACTTGACTGCCACCACAGCCGCTGACGAATGTGATCGCAAGGGCTTGCAGACGGCCACTCGCAGCAGGTTTCTCCCTGAAAGCCCATTAGGGAAGCGTTCCTCACCTTCAGAAGCAACGACTACACGCTCTAATGTATCTCGCAGCGAAGACATATTTGAAGTCTAGTGCAGCACTACATTGTTGAAGAGCTCAGGAATACTTTGGGCTCTCCGCTGAGGTGTTTGCAAGAAGTGCAAAACCTCTGCGTGCCGAAGGAGAGAAGGCCGGAGGGCTTGACACACTGCTGTGAATTCCTGCTGCCCATCGTAAACGGAATGTGTCGCCCTAAGCTCTGTACTCGCCGAGGTGTGTCAGAGAAGGCCAGTAAGGGCCGGAAGAGGTTGAGAGTGCTAGAGCCCGAGGAGTGTCGGCGAGAGCCCTAAAATCAGCCTACCATGAGCTTCACGGAACGCTGCGTGATGCTCTCTGCTCCAAAGCCATCAAGGGAGTAAGCTGTTCAGACGGCCTGCCAAGGCTGAGTTTTGCCCAGTCAAACTTCCTCTCTCCCATTTACAGGAAGGTATCTCTGGGAACACTGTCCTTGACGTGTATGTATGGCTGGCAGGGGACTGAAACAGGGCGTGAGTTCTCTCCCATGCGTGCTAACCAGCGGGCTGGGAAAGGCGGTGTTTCCTCCGTCCTAGCCTGGCAATGGCCACAGCCTGCAAGCAAAGGCCTTCCCGTCCCGCCTACAACGAAGAGCTTCCCAAAGGGAACCTGAGCTTTTCAGCCGGCACAGTTTGACCTGCGTCTCACCTGAGGAATGCAGCCAAGTGTTTCCCTCTCTCGATTCAATGACCCTGCCCTGCGGCCTTTCCTTGAAAGGACGTCAAGGTCCAAGTGTGCTGTGTACGACATTGCTTGTTGCAGCCACCAGGAGTATTGCACGTGCTCTGGGAACTTCGAGCTCTGCCGGAGCTCTGTGTGCCCACCAGCGGAATTGAATGTGCGATTGGGTACGGATCTAACACGCCGTGATCTCAGTCAGGTGCAGGGCAAGATTTTTCAGACGGCAGAGTGAAACCTGCATTTCACCCTAAGTTTGCGGGCACTTGTTTCTCCCCCTAAGACTCGACTACCCTTCAGGGATATTTCTCTGAGGGGAAGATGTATGTGAAGGGTGAGGGTGGTGCATGAAGCGTCGTGATTAACATTCCTGTCATTTGGCTCTTTCCAGTTCATTGAGAGCGCCGCTCGAGCACCGTGTGCCAAAGGCAACGAGGAAGCCCAGGCGCTGCTGCAGGGAAGGAAATCCTCGTACCTCACAGAATTTATATATCCGTTTCCCGCGGGCTGGGATCAACAAAGCCTCACAGCCTCTGCCCAGGCAAAGTACGGAACGTGTCCCTGGGGGCAGGAGGAAACGGCTCTTCCATTTTGGGTAGACTTGCACACAAGCCGGTCTCAAGTTCCATGGGCAAGCTTCTCTGTTGTCATCTACAAATAAGTGGGAAATCCAGTAGAGGACCTGCACCGCTTGTCTCTTCCTCATCAGAGTATGTATGCATTTGCCACAGGCAAGGTGCAAGTACAGAGTGCTGTGTACTGTGCCTGCAATGTCAGCCAGCTAACCTTCTCCAGCACTGAGTGCTTTCTTCCTCTGCCCATTCACACAACGCGCTTGACCAAGGACTCTGATGTGTTCCTGGAAATGGACTTGACCGGACAGGAAACAGAGCCTATTCGTCCCTCTTAGAATGGGAAGTTTCGCCCGGTATCCTGAGAAACACTTTGAATGGAGCCACCCACAGCATGTTTGTCTCACAGGGTGGAGGACTCTGAAGGAAAGGTAGACTTTTGCCTTTGACACACGGAGGGGTGCGTTTCGTAAACATGGAGAGCTGATATTTCCCTTTGCTGTCAGAACTTGACTGCCACCACAGCCGCTGACGAATGTGATCGCAAGGGCTTGCAGACGGCCACTCGCAGCAGGTTTCTCCCTGAAAGCCCATTAGGGAAGCGTTCCTCACCTTCAGAAGCAACGACTACACGCTCTAATGTATCTCGCAGCGAAGACATATTTGAAGTCTAGTGCAGCACTACATTGTTGAAGAGCTCAGGAATACTTTGGGCTCTCCGCTGAGGTGTTTGCAAGAAGTGCAAAACCTCTGCGTGCCGAAGGAGAGAAGGCCGGAGGGCTTGACACACTGCTGTGAATTCCTGCTGCCCATCGTAAACGGAATGTGTCGCCCTAAGCTCTGTACTCGCCGAGGTGTGTCAGAGAAGGCCAGTAAGGGCCGGAAGAGGTTGAGAGTGCTAGAGCCCGAGGAGTGTCGGCGAGAGCCCTAAAATCAGCCTACCATGAGCTTCACGGAACGCTGCGTGATGCTCTCTGCTCCAAAGCCATCAAGGGAGTAAGCTGTTCAGACGGCCTGCCAAGGCTGAGTTTTGCCCAGTCAAACTTCCTCTCTCCCATTTACAGGAAGGTATCTCTGGGAACACTGTCCTTGACGTGTATGTATGGCTGGCAGGGGACTGAAACAGGGCGTGAGTTCTCTCCCATGCGTGCTAACCAGCGGGCTGGGAAAGGCGGTGTTTCCTCCGTCCTAGCCTGGCAATGGCCACAGCCTGCAAGCAAAGGCCTTCCCGTCCCGCCTACAACGAAGAGCTTCCCAAAGGGAACCTGAGCTTTTCAGCCGGCACAGTTTGACCTGCGTCTCACCTGAGGAATGCAGCCAAGTGTTTCCCTCTCTCGATTCAATGACCCTGCCCTGCGGCCTTTCCTTGAAAGGACGTCAAGGTCCAAGTGTGCTGTGTACGACATTGCTTGTTGCAGGCACCAGGAGTATTGCACGTGCTCTGGGAACTTCGAGCTCTGCCGGAGCTCTGTGTGCCCACCAGCGGAATTGAATGTGCGATTGGGTACGGATCTAACACGCCGTGATCTCAGTCACGTGCAGGGCAAGATTTTTCAGACGGCAGAGTGAAACCTGCATTTCACCCTAAGTTTGCGGGCACTTGTTTCTCCCCCTAAGACTCGACTACCCTTCAGGGATATTTCTCTGAGGGGAAGATGTATGTGAAGGGTGAGGGTGGTGCATGAAGCGTCGTGATTAACATTCCTGTCATTTGGCTCTTTCCAGTTCATTGAGAGCGCCGCTCGAGCACCGTGTGCCAAAGGCAACGAGGAAGCCCAGGCGCTGCTGCAGGGAAGGAAATCCTCGTACCTCACAGAATTTATATATCCGTTTCCCGCGGGCTGGGATCAACAAAGCCTCACAGCCTCTGCCCAGGCAAAGTACGGAACGTGTCCCTGGGGGCAGGAGGAAACGGCTCTTCCATTTTGGGTAGACTTGCACACAAGCCGGTCTCAAGTTCCATGGGCAAGCTTCTCTGTTGTCATCTACAAATAAGTGGGAAATCCAGTAGAGGACCTGCACCGCTTGTCTCTTCCTCATCAGAGTATGTATGCATTTGCCACAGGCAAGGTGCAAGTACAGAGTGCTGTGTACTGTGCCTGCAATGTCAGCCAGCTAACCTTCTCCAGCACTGAGTGCTTTCTTCCTCTGCCCATTCACACAACGCGCTTGACCAAGGACTCTGATGTGTTCCTGGAAATGGACTTGACCGGACAGGAAACAGAGCCTATTCGTCCCTCTTAGAATGGGAAGTTTCGCCCGGTATCCTGAGAAACACTTTGAATGGAGCCACCCACAGCATGTTTGTCTCACAGGGTGGAGGACTCTGAAGGAAAGGTAGACTTTTGCCTTTGACACACGGAGGGGTGCGTTTCGTAAACATGGAGAGCTGATATTTCCCTTTGCTGTCAGAACTTGACTGCCACCACAGCCGCTGACGAATGTGATCGCAAGGGCTTGCAGACGGCCACTCGCAGCAGGTTTCTCCCTGAAAGCCCATTAGGGAAGCGTTCCTCACCTTCAGAAGCAACGACTACACGCTCTAATGTATCTCGCAGCGAAGACATATTTGAAGTCTAGTGCAGCACTACATTGTTGAAGAGCTCAGGAATACTTTGGGCTCTCCGCTGAGGTGTTTGCAAGAAGTGCAAAACCTCTGCGTGCCGAAGGAGAGAAGGCCGGAGGGCTTGACACACTGCTGTGAATTCCTGCTGCCCATCGTAAACGGAATGTGTCGCCCTAAGCTCTGTACTCGCCGAGGTGTGTCAGAGAAGGCCAGTAAGGGCCGGAAGAGGTTGAGAGTGCTAGAGCCCGAGGAGTGTCGGCGAGAGCCCTAAAATCAGCCTACCATGAGCTTCACGGAACGCTGCGTGATGCTCTCTGCTCCAAAGCCATCAAGGGAGTAAGCTGTTCAGACGGCCTGCCAAGGCTGAGTTTTGCCCAGTCAAACTTCCTCTCTCCCATTTACAGGAAGGTATCTCTGGGAACACTGTCCTTGACGTGTATGTATGGCTGGCAGGGGACTGAAACAGGGCGTGAGTTCTCTCCCATGCGTGCTAACCAGCGGGCTGGGAAAGGCGGTGTTTCCTCCGTCCTAGCCTGGCAATGGCCACAGCCTGCAAGCAAAGGCCTTCCCGTCCCGCCTACAACGAAGAGCTTCCCAAAGGGAACCTGAGCTTTTCAGCCGGCACAGTTTGACCTGCGTCTCACCTGAGGAATGCAGCCAAGTGTTTCCCTCTCTCGATTCAATGACCCTGCCCTGCGGCCTTTCCTTGAAAGGACGTCAAGGTCCAAGTGTGCTGTGTACGACATTGCTTGTTGCAGGCACCAGGAGTATTGCACGTGCTCTGGGAACTTCGAGCTCTGCCGGAGCTCTGTGTGCCCACCAGCGGAATTGAATGTGCGATTGGGTACGGATCTAACACGCCGTGATCTCAGTCACGTGCAGGGCAAGATTTTTCAGACGGCAGAGTGAAACCTGCATTTCACCCTAAGTTTGCGGGCACTTGTTTCTCCCCCTAAGACTCGACTACCCTTCAGGGATATTTCTCTGAGGGGAAGATGTATGTGAAGGGTGAGGGTGGTGCATGAAGCGTCGTGATTAACATTCCTGTCATTTGGCTCTTTCCAGTTCATTGAGAGCGCCGCTCGAGCACCGTGTGCCAAAGGCAACGAGGAAGCCCAGGCGCTGCTGCAGGGAAGGAAATCCTCGTACCTCACAGAATTTATATATCCGTTTCCCACGGGCTGGGATCAACAAAGCCTCACAGCCTCTGCCCAGGCAAAGTACGGAACGTGTCCCTGGGGGCAGGAGGAAACGGCTCTTCCATTTTGGGTCGACTTGCACACAAGCCGGTCTCAAGTTCCATGGGCAAGCTTCTCTGTTGTCATCTACAAATAAGTGGGAAATCCAGTAGAGGACCTGCACCGCTTGTCTCTTCCTCATCAGAGTATGTATGCATTTGCCACAGGCAAGGTGCAAGTACAGAGTGCTGTGTACTGTGCCTGCAATGTCAGCCAGCTAACCTTCTCCAGCACTGAGTGCTTTCTTCCTCTGCCCATTCACACAACGCGCTTGACCAAGGACTCTGATGTGTTCCTGGAAATGGACTTGACCGGACAGGAAACAGAGCCTATTCGTCCCTCTTAGAATGGGAAGTTTCGCCCGGTATCCTGAGAAACACTTTGAATGGAGCCACCCACAGCATGTTTGTCTCACAGGGTGGAGGACTCTGAAGGAAAGGTAGACTTTTGCCTTTGACACACGGAGGGGTGCGTTTCGTAAACATGGAGAGCTGATATTTCCCTTTGCTGTCAGAACTTGACTGCCACCACAGCCGCTGACGAATGTGATCGCAAGGGCTTGCAGACGGCCACTCGCAGCAGGTTTCTCCCTGAAAGCCCATTAGGGAAGCGTTCCTCACCTTCAGAAGCAACGACTACACGCTCTAATGTATCTCGCAGCGAAGACATATTTGAAGTCTAGTGCAGCACTACATTGTTGAAGAGCTCAGGAATACTTTGGGCTCTCCGCTGAGGTGTTTGCAAGAAGTGCAAAACCTCTGCGTGCCGAAGGAGAGAAGGCCGGAGGGCTTGACACACTGCTGTGAATTCCTGCTGCCCATCGTAAACGGAATGTGTCGCCCTAAGCTCTGTACTCGCCGAGGTGTGTCAGAGAAGGCCAGTAAGGGCCGGAAGAGGTTGAGAGTGCTAGAGCCCGAGGAGTGTCGGCGAGAGCCCTAAAATCAGCCTACCATGAGCTTCACGGAACGCTGCGTGATGCTCTCTGCTCCAAAGCCATCAAGGGAGTAAGCTGTTCAGACGGCCTGCCAAGGCTGAGTTGTGCCCAGTCAAACTTCCTCTCTCCCATTTACAGGAAGGTATCTCTGGGAACACTGTCCTTGACGTGTATGTATGGCTGGCAGGGGACTGAAACAGGGCGTGAGTTCTCTCCCATGCGTGCTAACCAGCGGGCTGGGAAAGGCGGTGTTTCCTCCGTCCTAGCCTGGCAATGGCCACAGCCTGCAAGCAAAGGCCTTCCCGTCCCGCCTACAACGAAGAGCTTCCCAAAGGGAACCTGAGCTTTTCAGCCGGCACAGTTTGACCTGCGTCTCACCTGAGGAATGCCGCCAAGTGTTTCCCTCTCTCGATTCAATGACCCTGCCCTGCGGCCTTTCCTTGAAAGGACGTCAAGGTCCAAGTGTGCTGTGTACGACATTGCTTGTTGCAGGCACCAGGAGTATTGCACGTGCTCTGGGAACTTCGAGCTCTGCCGGAGCTCTGTGTGCCCACCAGCGGAATTGTATGTGCGATTGGGTACGGATCTAACACGCCGTGATCTCAGTCACGTGCAGGGCAAGATTTTTCAGACGGCAGAGTGAAACCTGCATTTCACCCTAAGTTTGCGGGCACTTGTTTCTCCCCCTAAGACTCGACTACCCGGCAGGGATATTTCTCTGAGGGGAAGATGTATGTGAAGGGTGAGGGTGGTGCATGAAGCGTCGTGATTAACATTCCTGTCATTTGGCTCTTTCCAGTTCATTGAGAGCGCCGCTCGAGCACCGTGTGCCAAAGGCAACGAGGAAGCCCAGGCGCTGCTGCAGGGAAGGAAATCCTCGTACCTCACAGAATTTATATATCCGTTTCCCACGGGCTGGGATCAACAAAGCCTCACAGCCTCTGCCCAGGCAAAGTACGGAACGTGTCCCTGGGGGCAGGAGGAAACGGCTCTTCCATTTTGGGTCGACTTGCACACAAGCCGGTCTCAAGTTCCATGGGCAAGCTTCTCTGTTGTCATCTACAAATAAGTGGGAAATCCAGTAGAGGACCTGCACCGCTTGTCTCTTCCTCATCAGAGTATGTATGCATTTGCCACAGGCAAGGTGCAAGTACAGAGTGCTGTGTACTGTGCCTGCAATGTCAGCCAGCTAACCTTCTCCAGCACTGAGTGCTTTCTTCCTCTGCCCATTCACACAACGCGCTTGACCAAGGACTCTGATGTGTTCCTGGAAATGGACTTGACCGGACAGGAAACAGAGCCTATTCGTCCCTCTTAGAATGGGAAGTTTCGCCCGGTATCCTGAGAAACACTTTGAATGGAGCCACCCACAGCATGTTTGTCTCACAGGGTGGAGGACTCTGAAGGAAAGGTAGACTTTTGCCTTTGACACACGGAGGGGTGCGTTTCGTAAACATGGAGAGCTGATATTTCCCTTTGCTGTCAGAACTTGACTGCCACCACAGCCGCTGACGAATGTGATCGCAAGGGCTTGCAGACGGCCACTCGCAGCAGGTTTCACCCTGAAAGCCCATTAGGGAAGCGTTCCTCACCTTCAGAAGCAACGACTACACGCTCTAATGTATCTCGCAGCGAAGACATATTTGAAGTCTAGTGCAGCACTACATTGTTGAAGAGCTCAGGAATACTTTGGGCTCTCCGCTGAGGTGTTTGCAAGAAGTGCAAAACCTCTGCGTGCCGAAGGAGAGAAGGCCGGAGGGCTTGACACACTGCTGTGAATTCCTGCTGCCCATCGTAAACGGAATGTGTCGCCCTAAGCTCTGTACTCGCCGAGGTGTGTCAGAGAAGGCCAGTAAGGGCCGGAAGAGGTTGAGAGTGCTAGAGCCCGAGGAGTGTCGGCGAGAGCCCTAAAATCAGCCTACCATGAGCTTCACGGAACGCTGCGTGATGCTCTCTGCTCCAAAGCCATCAAGGGAGTAAGCTGTTCAGACGGCCTGCCAAGGCTGAGTTGTGCCCAGTCAAACTTCCTCTCTCCCATTTACAGGAAGGTATCTCTGGGAACACTGTCCTTGACGTGTATGTATGGCTGGCAGGGGACTGAAACAGGGCGTGAGTTCTCTCCCATGCGTGCTAACCAGCGGGCTGGGAAAGGCGGTGTTTCCTCCGTCCTAGCCTGGCAATGGCCACAGCCTGCAAGCAAAGGCCTTCCCGTCCCGCCTACAACGAAGAGCTTCCCAAAGGGAACCTGAGCTTTTCAGCCGGCACAGTTTGACCTGCGTCTCACCTGAGGAATGCAGCCAAGTGTTTCCCTCTCTCGATTCAATGACCCTGCCCTGCGGCCTTTCCTTGAAAGGACGTCAAGGTCCAAGTGTGCTGTGTACGACATTGCTTGTTGCAGGCACCAGGAGTATTGCACGTCCTCTGGGAACTTCGAGCTCTGCCGGAGCTCTGTGTGCCCACCAGCGGAATTGAATGTGCGATTGGGTACGGATCTAACACGCCGTGATCTCAGTCACGTGCAGGGCAAGATTTTTCAGACGGCAGAGTGAAACCTGCATTTCACCCTAAGTTTGCGGGCACTTGTTTCTCCCCCTAAGACTCGACTACCCGTCAGGGATATTTCTCTGAGGGGAAGATGTATGTGAAGGGTGAGGGTGGTGCATGAAGCGTCGTGATTAACATTCCTGTCATTTGGCTCTTTCCAGTTCATTGAGAGCGCCGCTCGAGCACCGTGTGCCAAAGGCAACGAGGAAGCCCAGGCGCTGCTGCAGGGAAGGAAATCCTCGTACCTCACAGAATTTATATATCCGTTTCCCACGGGCTGGGATCAACAAAGCCTCACAGCCTCTGCCCAGGCAAAGTACGGAACGTGTCCCTGGGGGCAGGAGGAAACGGCTCTTCCATTTTGGGTCGACTTGCACACAAGCCGGTCTCAAGTTCCATGGGCAAGCTTCTCTGTTGTCATCTACAAATAAGTGGGAAATCCAGTAGAGGACCTGCACCGCTTGTCTCTTCCTCATCAGAGTATGTATGCATTTGCCACAGGCAAGGTGCAAGTACAGAGTGCTGTGTACTGTGCCTGCAATGTCAGCCAGCTAACCTTCTCCAGCACTGAGTGCTTTCTTCCTCTGCCCATTCACACAACGCGCTTGACCAAGGACTCTGATGTGTTCCTGGAAATGGACTTGACCGGACAGGAAACAGAGCCTATTCGTCCCTCTTAGAATGGGAAGTTTCGCCCGGTATCCTGAGAAACACTTTGAATGGAGCCACCCACAGCATGTTTGTCTCACAGGGTGGAGGACTCTGAAGGAAAGGTAGACTTTTGCCTTTGACACACGGAGGGGTGCGTTTCGTAAACATGGAGAGCTGATATTTCCCTTTGCTGTCAGAACTTGACTGCCACCACAGCCGCTGACGAATGTGATCGCAAGGGCTTGCAGACGGCCACTCGCAGCAGGTTTCTCCCTGAAAGCCCATTAGGGAAGCGTTCCTCACCTTCAGAAGCAACGACTACACGCTCTAATGTATCTCGCAGCGAAGACATATTTGAAGTCTAGTGCAGCACTACATTGTTGAAGAGCTCAGGAATACTTTGGGCTCTCCGCTGAGGTGTTTGCAAGAAGTGCAAAACCTCTGCGTGCCGAAGGAGAGAAGGCCGGAGGGCTTGACACACTGCTGTGAATTCCTGCTGCCCATCGTAAACGGAATGTGTCGCCCTAAGCTCTGTACTCGCCGAGGTGTGTCAGAGAAGGCCAGTAAGGGCCGGAAGAGGTTGAGAGTGCTAGAGCCCGAGGAGTGTCGGCGAGAGCCCTAAAATCAGCCTACCATGAGCTTCACGGAACGCTGCGTGATGCTCTCTGCTCCAAAGCCATCAAGGGAGTAAGCTGTTCAGACGGCCTGCCAAGGCTGAGTTGTGCCCAGTCAAACTTCCTCTCTCCCATTTACAGGAAGGTATCTCTGGGAACACTGTCCTTGACGTGTATGTATGGCTGGCAGGGGACTGAAACAGGGCGTGAGTTCTCTCCCATGCGTGCTAACCAGCGGGCTGGGAAAGGCGGTGTTTCCTCCGTCCTAGCCTGGCAATGGCCACAGCCTGCAAGCAAAGGCCTTCCCGTCCCGCCTACAACGAAGAGCTTCCCAAAGGGAACCTGAGCTTTTCAGCCGGCACAGTTTGACCTGCGTCTCACCTGAGGAATGCCGCCAAGTGTTTCCCTCTCTCGATTCAATGACCCTGCCCTGCGGCCTTTCCTTGAAAGGACCTCAAGGTCCAAGTGTGCTGTGTACGACATTGCTTGTTGCAGGCACCAGGAGTATTGCACGTGCTCTGGGAACTTCGAGCTCTGCCGGAGCTCTGTGTGCCCACCAGCGGAATTGTATGTGCGATTGGGTACGGATCTAACACGCCGTGATCTCAGTCACGTGCAGGGCAAGATTTTTCAGACGGCAGAGTGAAACCTGCATTTCACCCTAAGTTTGCGGGCACTTGTTTCTCCCCCTAAGACTCGACTACCCGGCAGGGATATTTCTCTGAGGGGAAGATGTATGTGAAGGGTGAGGGTGGTGCATGAAGCGTCGTGATTAACATTCCTGTCATTTGGCTCTTTCCAGTTCATTGAGAGCGCCGCTCGAGCACCGTGTGCCAAAGGCAACGAGGAAGCCCAGGCGCTGCTGCAGGGAAGGAAATCCTCGTACCTCACAGAATTTATATATCCGTTTCCCACGGGCTGGGATCAACAAAGCCTCACAGCCTCTGCCCAGGCAAAGTACGGAACGTGTCCCTGGGGGCAGGAGGAAACGGCTCTTCCATTTTGGGTCGACTTGCACACAAGCCGGTCTCAAGTTCCATGGGCAAGCTTCTCTGTTGTCATCTACAAATAAGTGGGAAATCCAGTAGAGGACCTGCACCGCTTGTCTCTTCCTCATCAGAGTATGTATGCATTTGCCACAGGCAAGGTGCAAGTACAGAGTGCTGTGTACTGTGCCTGCAATGTCAGCCAGCTAACCTTCTCCAGCACTGAGTGCCTTCTTCCTCTGCCCATTCACACAACGCGCTTGACCAAGGACTCTGATGTGTTCCTGGAAATGGACTTGACCGGACAGGAAACAGAGCCTATTCGTCCCTCTTAGAATGGGAAGTTTCGCCCGGTATCCTGAGAAACACTTTGAATGGAGCCACCCACAGCATGTTTGTCTCACAGGGTGGAGGACTCTGAAGGAAAGGTAGACTTTTGCCTTTGACACACGGAGGGGTGCGTTTCGTAAACATGGAGAGCTGATATTTCCCTTTGCTGTCAGAACTTGACTGCCACCACAGCCGCTGACGAATGTGATCGCAAGGGCTTGCAGACGGCCACTCGCAGCAGGTTTCACCCTGAAAGCCCATTAGGGAAGCGTTCCTCACCTTCAGAAGCAACGACTACACGCTCTAATGTATCTCGCAGCGAAGACATATTTGAAGTCTAGTGCAGCACTACATTGTTGAAGAGCTCAGGAATACTTTGGGCTCTCCGCTGAGGTGTTTGCAAGAAGTGCAAAACCTCTGCGTGCCGAAGGAGAGAAGGCCGGAGGGCTTGACACACTGCTGTGAATTCCTGCTGCCCATCGTAAACGGAATGTGTCGCCCTAAGCTCTGTACTCGCCGAGGTGTGTCAGAGAAGGCCAGTAAGGGCCGGAAGAGGTTGAGAGTGCTAGAGCCCGAGGAGTGTCGGCGAGAGCCCTAAAATCAGCCTACCATGAGCTTCACGGAACGCTGCGTGATGCTCTCTGCTCCAAAGCCATCAAGGGAGTAAGCTGTTCAGACGGCCTGCCAAGGCTGAGTTGTGCCCAGTCAAACTTCCTCTCTCCCATTTACAGGAAGGTATCTCTGGGAACACTGTCCTTGACGTGTATGTATGGCTGGCAGGGGACTGAAACAGGGCGTGAGTTCTCTCCCATGCGTGCTAACCAGCGGGCTGGGAAAGGCGGTGTTTCCTCCGTCCTAGCCTGGCAATGGCCACAGCCTGCAAGCAAAGGCCTTCCCGTCCCGCCTACAACGAAGAGCTTCCCAAAGGGAACCTGAGCTTTTCAGCCGGCACAGTTTGACCTGCGTCTCACCTGAGGAATGCAGCCAAGTGTTTCCCTCTCTCGATTCAATGACCCTGCCCTGCGGCCTTTCCTTGAAAGGACGTCAAGGTCCAAGTGTGCTGTGTACGACATTGCTTGTTGCAGGCACCAGGAGTATTGCACGTCCTCTGGGAACTTCGAGCTCTGCCGGAGCTCTGTGTGCCCACCAGCGGAATTGAATGTGCGATTGGGTACGGATCTAACACGCCGTGATCTCAGTCACGTGCAGGGCAAGATTTTTCAGACGGCAGAGTGAAACCTGCATTTCACCCTAAGTTTGCGGGCACTTGTTTCTCCCCCTAAGACTCGACTACCCGTCAGGGATATTTCTCTGAGGGGAAGATGTATGTGAAGGGTGAGGGTGGTGCATGAAGCGTCGTGATTAACATTCCTGTCATTTGGCTCTTTCCAGTTCATTGAGAGCGCCGCTCGAGCACCGTGTGCCAAAGGCAACGAGGAAGCCCAGGCGCTGCTGCAGGGAAGGAAATCCTCGTACCTCACAGAATTTATATATCCGTTTCCCACGGGCTGGGATCAACAAAGCCTCACAGCCTCTGCCCAGGCAAAGTACGGAACGTGTCCCTGGGGGCAGGAGGAAACGGCTCTTCCATTTTGGGTCGACTTGCACACAAGCCGGTCTCAAGTTCCATGGGCAAGCTTCTCTGTTGTCATCTACAAATAAGTGGGAAATCCAGTAGAGGACCTGCACCGCTTGTCTCTTCCTCATCAGAGTATGTATGCATTTGCCACAGGCAAGGTGCAAGTACAGAGTGCTGTGTACTGTGCCTGCAATGTCAGCCAGCTAACCTTCTCCAGCACTGAGTGCTTTCTTCCTCTGCCCATTCACACAACGCGCTTGACCAAGGACTCTGATGTGTTCCTGGAAATGGACTTGACCGGACAGGAAACAGAGCCTATTCGTCCCTCTTAGAATGGGAAGTTTCGCCCGGTATCCTGAGAAACACTTTGAATGGAGCCACCCACAGCATGTTTGTCTCACAGGGTGGAGGACTCTGAAGGAAAGGTAGACTTTTGCCTTTGACACACGGAGGGGTGCGTTTCGTAAACATGGAGAGCTGATATTTCCCTTTGCTGTCAGAACTTGACTGCCACCACAGCCGCTGACGAATGTGATCGCAAGGGCTTGCAGACGGCCACTCGCAGCAGGTTTCTCCCTGAAAGCCCATTAGGGAAGCGTTCCTCACCTTCAGAAGCAACGACTACACGCTCTAATGTATCTCGCAGCGAAGACATATTTGAAGTCTAGTGCAGCACTACATTGTTGAAGAGCTCAGGAATACTTTGGGCTCTCCGCTGAGGTGTTTGCAAGAAGTGCAAAACCTCTGCGTGCCGAAGGAGAGAAGGCCGGAGGGCTTGACACACTGCTGTGAATTCCTGCTGCCCATCGTAAACGGAATGTGTCGCCCTAAGCTCTGTACTCGCCGAGGTGTGTCAGAGAAGGCCAGTAAGGGCCGGAAGAGGTTGAGAGTGCTAGAGCCCGAGGAGTGTCGGCGAGAGCCCTAAAATCAGCCTACCATGAGCTTCACGGAACGCTGCGTGATGCTCTCTGCTCCAAAGCCATCAAGGGAGTAAGCTGTTCAGACGGCCTGCCAAGGCTGAGTTGTGCCCAGTCAAACTTCCTCTCTCCCATTTACAGGAAGGTATCTCTGGGAACACTGTCCTTGACGTGTATGTATGGCTGGCAGGGGACTGAAACAGGGCGTGAGTTCTCTCCCATGCGTGCTAACCAGCGGGCTGGGAAAGGCGGTGTTTCCTCCGTCCTAGCCTGGCAATGGCCACAGCCTGCAAGCAAAGGCCTTCCCGTCCCGCCTACAACGAAGAGCTTCCCAAAGGGAACCTGAGCTTTTCAGCCGGCACAGTTTGACCTGCGTCTCACCTGAGGAATGCCGCCAAGTGTTTCCCTCTCTCGATTCAATGACCCTGCCCTGCGGCCTTTCCTTGAAAGGACCTCAAGGTCCAAGTGTGCTGTGTACGACATTGCTTGTTGCAGGCACCAGGAGTATTGCACGTGCTCTGGGAACTTCGAGCTCTGCCGGAGCTCTGTGTGCCCACCAGCGGAATTGTATGTGCGATTGGGTACGGATCTAACACGCCGTGATCTCAGTCACGTGCAGGGCAAGATTTTTCAGACGGCAGAGTGAAACCTGCATTTCACCCTAAGTTTGCGGGCACTTGTTTCTCCCCCTAAGACTCGACTACCCGGCAGGGATATTTCTCTGAGGGGAAGATGTATGTGAAGGGTGAGGGTGGTGCATGAAGCGTCGTGATTAACATTCCTGTCATTTGGCTCTTTCCAGTTCATTGAGAGCGCCGCTCGAGCACCGTGTGCCAAAGGCAACGAGGAAGCCCAGGCGCTGCTGCAGGGAAGGAAATCCTCGTACCTCACAGAATTTATATATCCGTTTCCCACGGGCTGGGATCAACAAAGCCTCACAGCCTCTGCCCAGGCAAAGTACGGAACGTGTCCCTGGGGGCAGGAGGAAACGGCTCTTCCATTTTGGGTAGACTTGCACACAAGCCGGTCTCAAGTTCCATGGGCAAGCTTCTCTGTTGTCATCTACAAATAAGTGGGAAATCCAGTAGAGGACCTGCACCGCTTGTCTCTTCCTCATCAGAGTATGTATGCATTTGCCACAGGCAAGGTGCAAGTACAGAGTGCTGTGTACTGTGCCTGCAATGTCAGCCAGCTAACCTTCTCCAGCACTGAGTGCCTTCTTCCTCTGCCCATTCACACAACGCGCTTGACCAAGGACTCTGATGTGTTCCTGGAAATGGACTTGACCGGACAGGAAACAGAGCCTATTCGTCCCTCTTAGAATGGGAAGTTTCGCCCGGTATCCTGAGAAACACTTTGAATGGAGCCACCCACAGCATGTTTGTCTCACAGGGTGGAGGACTCTGAAGGAAAGGTAGACTTTTGCCTTTGACACACGGAGGGGTGCGTTTCGTAAACATGGAGAGCTGATATTTCCCTTTGCTGTCAGAACTTGACTGCCACCACAGCCGCTGACGAATGTGATCGCAAGGGCTTGCAGACGGCCACTCGCAGCAGGTTTCTCCCTGAAAGCCCATTAGGGAAGCGTTCCTCACCTTCAGAAGCAACGACTACACGCTCTAATGTATCTCGCAGCGAAGACATATTTGAAGTCTAGTGCAGCACTACATTGTTGAAGAGCTCAGGAATACTTTGGGCTCTCCGCTGAGGTGTTTGCAAGAAGTGCAAAACCTCTGCGTGCCGAAGGAGAGAAGGCCGGAGGGCTTGACACACTGCTGTGAATTCCTGCTGCCCATCGTAAACGGAATGTGTCGCCCTAAGCTCTGTACTCGCCGAGGTGTGTCAGAGAAGGCCAGTAAGGGCCGGAAGAGGTTGAGAGTGCTAGAGCCCGAGGAGTGTCGGCGAGAGCCCTAAAATCAGCCTACCATGAGCTTCACGGAACGCTGCGTGATGCTCTCTGCTCCAAAGCCATCAAGGGAGTAAGCTGTTCAGACGGCCTGCCAAGGCTGAGTTGTGCCCAGTCAAACTTCCTCTCTCCCATTTACAGGAAGGTATCTCTGGGAACACTGTCCTTGACGTGTATGTATGGCTGGCAGGGGACTGAAACAGGGCGTGAGTTCTCTCCCATGCGTGCTAACCAGCGGGCTGGGAAAGGCGGTGTTTCCTCCGTCCTAGCCTGGCAATGGCCACAGCCTGCAAGCAAAGGCCTTCCCGTCCCGCCTACAACGAAGAGCTTCCCAAAGGGAACCTGAGCTTTTCAGCCGGCACAGTTTGACCTGTGTCTCACCTGAGGAATGCAGCCAAGTGTTTCCCTCTCTCGATTCAATGACCCTGCCCTGCGGCCTTTCCTTGAAAGGACGTCAAGGTCCAAGTGTGCTGTGTACGACATTGCTTGTTGCAGGCACCAGGAGTATTGCACGTGCTCTGGGAACTTCGAGCTCTGCCGGAGCTCTGTGTGCCCACCAGCGGAATTGAATGTGCGATTGGGTACGGATCTAACACGCCGTGATCTCAGTCACGTGCAGGGCAAGATTTTTCAGACGGCAGAGTGAAACCTGCATTTCACCCTAAGTTTGCGGGCACTTGTTTCTCCCCCTAAGACTCGACTACCCGGCAGGGATATTTCTCTGAGGGGAAGATGTATGTGAAGGGTGAGGGTGGTGCATCAAGCGTCGTGATTAACATTCCTGTCATTTGGCTCTTTCCAGTTCATTGAGAGCGCCGCTCGAGCACCGTGTGCCAAAGGCAACGAGGAAGCCCAGGCGCTGCTGCAGGGAAGGAAATCCTCGTACCTCACAGAATTTATATATCCGTTTCCCACGGGCTGGGATCAACAAAGCCTCACAGCCTCTGCCCAGGCAAAGTACGGAACGTGTCCCTGGGGGCAGGAGGAAACGGCTCTTCCATTTTGGGTAGACTTGCACACAAGCCGGTCTCAAGTTCCATGGGCAAGCTTCTCTGTTGTCATCTACAAATAAGTGGGAAATCCAGTAGAGGACCTGCACCGCTTGTCTCTTCCTCATCAGAGTATGTATGCATTTGCCACAGGCAAGGTGCAAGTACAGAGTGCTGTGTACTGTGCCTGCAATGTCAGCCAGCTAACCTTCTCCAGCACTGAGTGCTTTCTTCCTCTGCCCATTCACACAACGCGCTTGACCAAGGACTCTGATGTGTTCCTGGAAATGGACTTGACCGGACAGGAAACAGAGCCTATTCGTCCCTCTTAGAATGGGAAGTTTCGCCCGGTATCCTGAGAAACACTTTGAATGGAGCCACCCACAGCATGTTTGTCTCACAGGGTGGAGGACTCTGAAGGAAAGGTAGACTTTTGCCTTTGACACACGGAGGGGTGCGTTTCGTAAACATGGAGAGCTGATATTTCCCTTTGCTGTCAGAACTTGACTGCCACCACAGCCGCTGACGAATGTGATCGCAAGGGCTTGCAGACGGCCACTCGCAGCAGGTTTCTCCCTGAAAGCCCATTAGGGAAGCGTTCCTCACCTTCAGAAGCAACGACTACACGCTCTAATGTATCTCGCAGCGAAGACATATTTGAAGTCTAGTGCAGCACTACATTGTTGAAGAGCTCAGGAATACTTTGGGCTCTCCGCTGAGGTGTTTGCAAGAAGTGCAAAACCTCTGCGTGCCGAAGGAGAGAAGGCCGGAGGGCTTGACACACTGCTGTGAATTCCTGCTGCCCATCGTAAACGGAATGTGTCGCCCTAAGCTCTGTACTCGCCGAGGTGTGTCAGAGAAGGCCAGTAAGGGCCGGAAGAGGTTGAGAGTGCTAGAGCCCGAGGAGTGTCGGCGAGAGCCCTAAAATCAGCCTACCATGAGCTTCACGGAACGCTGCGTGATGCTCTCTGCTCCAAAGCCATCAAGGGAGTAAGCTGTTCAGACGGCCTGCCAAGGCTGAGTTGTGCCCAGTCAAACTTCCTCTCTCCCATTTACAGGAAGGTATCTCTGGGAACACTGTCCTTGACGTGTATGTATGGCTGGCAGGGGACTGAAACAGGGCGTGAGTTCTCTCCCATGCGTGCTAACCAGCGGGCTGGGAAAGGCGGTGTTTCCTCCGTCCTAGCCTGGCAATGGCCACAGCCTGCAAGCAAAGGCCTTCCCGTCCCGCCTACAACGAAGAGCTTCCCAAAGGGAACCTGAGCTTTTCAGCCGGCACAGTTTGACCTGTGTCTCACCTGAGGAATGCAGCCAAGTGTTTCCCTCTCTCGATTCAATGACCCTGCCCTGCGGCCTTTCCTTGAAAGGACGTCAAGGTCCAAGTGTGCTGTGTACGACATTGCTTGTTGCAGGCACCAGGAGTATTGCACGTGCTCTGGGAACTTCGAGCTCTGCCGGAGCTCTGTGTGCCCACCAGCGGAATTGAATGTGCGATTGGGTACGGATCTAACACGCCGTGATCTCAGTCACGTGCAGGGCAAGATTTTTCAGACGGCAGAGTGAAACCTGCATTTCACCCTAAGTTTGCGGGCACTTGTTTCTCCCCCTAAGACTCGACTACCCGGCAGGGATATTTCTCTGAGGGGAAGATGTATGTGAAGGGTGAGGGTGGTGCATGAAGCGTCGTGATTAACATTCCTGTCATTTGGCTCTTTCCAGTTCATTGAGAGCGCCGCTCGAGCACCGTGTGCCAAAGGCAACGAGGAAGCCCAGGCGCTGCTGCAGGGAAGGAAATCCTCGTACCTCACAGAATTTATATATCCGTTTCCCACGGGCTGGGATCAACAAAGCCTCACAGCCTCTGCCCAGGCAAAGTACGGAACGTGTCCCTGGGGGCAGGAGGAAACGGCTCTTCCATTTTGGGTAGACTTGCACACAAGCCGGTCTCAAGTTCCATGGGCAAGCTTCTCTGTTGTCATCTACAAATAAGTGGGAAATCCAGTAGAGGACCTGCACCGCTTGTCTCTTCCTCATCAGAGTATGTATGCATTTGCCACAGGCAAGGTGCAAGTACAGAGTGCTGTGTACTGTGCCTGCAATGTCAGCCAGCTAACCTTCTCCAGCACTGAGTGCCTTCTTCCTCTGCCCATTCACACAACGCGCTTGACCAAGGACTCTGATGTGTTCCTGGAAATGGACTTGACCGGACAGGAAACAGAGCCTATTCGTCCCTCTTAGAATGGGAAGTTTCGCCCGGTATCCTGAGAAACACTTTGAATGGAGCCACCCACAGCATGTTTGTCTCACAGGGTGGAGGACTCTGAAGGAAAGGTAGACTTTTGCCTTTGACACACGGAGGGGTGCGTTTCGTAAACATGGAGAGCTGATATTTCCCTTTGCTGTCAGAACTTGACTGCCACCACAGCCGCTGACGAATGTGATCGCAAGGGCTTGCAGACGGCCACTCGCAGCAGGTTTCTCCCTGAAAGCCCATTAGGGAAGCGTTCCTCACCTTCAGAAGCAACGACTACACGCTCTAATGTATCTCGCAGCGAAGACATATTTGAAGTCTAGTGCAGCACTACATTGTTGAAGAGCTCAGGAATACTTTGGGCTCTCCGCTGAGGTGTTTGCAAGAAGTGCAAAACCTCTGCGTGCCGAAGGAGAGAAGGCCGGAGGGCTTGACACACTGCTGTGAATTCCTGCTGCCCATCGTAAACGGAATGTGTCGCCCTAAGCTCTGTACTCGCCGAGGTGTGTCAGAGAAGGCCAGTAAGGGCCGGAAGAGGTTGAGAGTGCTAGAGCCCGAGGAGTGTCGGCGAGAGCCCTAAAATCAGCCTACCATGAGCTTCACGGAACGCTGCGTGATGCTCTCTGCTCCAAAGCCATCAAGGGAGTAAGCTGTTCAGACGGCCTGCCAAGGCTGAGTTGTGCCCAGTCAAACTTCCTCTCTCCCATTTACAGGAAGGTATCTCTGGGAACACTGTCCTTGACGTGTATGTATGGCTGGCAGGGGACTGAAACAGGGCGTGAGTTCTCTCCCATGCGTGCTAACCAGCGGGCTGGGAAAGGCGGTGTTTCCTCCGTCCTAGCCTGGCAATGGCCACAGCCTGCAAGCAAAGGCCTTCCCGTCCCGCCTACAACGAAGAGCTTCCCAAAGGGAACCTGAGCTTTTCAGCCGGCACAGTTTGACCTGTGTCTCACCTGAGGAATGCAGCCAAGTGTTTCCCTCTCTCGATTCAATGACCCTGCCCTGCGGCCTTTCCTTGAAAGGACGTCAAGGTCCAAGTGTGCTGTGTACGACATTGCTTGTTGCAGGCACCAGGAGTATTGCACGTGCTCTGGGAACTTCGAGCTCTGCCGGAGCTCTGTGTGCCCACCAGCGGAATTGAATGTGCGATTGGGTACGGATCTAACACGCCGTGATCTCAGTCACGTGCAGGGCAAGATTTTTCAGACGGCAGAGTGAAACCTGCATTTCACCCTAAGTTTGCGGGCACTTGTTTCTCCCCCTAAGACTCGACTACCCGGCAGGGATATTTCTCTGAGGGGAAGATGTATGTGAAGGGTGAGGGTGGTGCATCAAGCGTCGTGATTAACATTCCTGTCATTTGGCTCTTTCCAGTTCATTGAGAGCGCCGCTCGAGCACCGTGTGCCAAAGGCAACGAGGAAGCCCAGGCGCTGCTGCAGGGAAGGAAATCCTCGTACCTCACAGAATTTATATATCCGTTTCCCACGGGCTGGGATCAACAAAGCCTCACAGCCTCTGCCCAGGCAAAGTACGGAACGTGTCCCTGGGGGCAGGAGGAAACGGCTCTTCCATTTTGGGTAGACTTGCACACAAGCCGGTCTCAAGTTCCATGGGCAAGCTTCTCTGTTGTCATCTACAAATAAGTGGGAAATCCAGTAGAGGACCTGCACCGCTTGTCTCTTCCTCATCAGAGTATGTATGCATTTGCCACAGGCAAGGTGCAAGTACAGAGTGCTGTGTACTGTGCCTGCAATGTCAGCCAGCTAACCTTCTCCAGCACTGAGTGCTTTCTTCCTCTGCCCATTCACACAACGCGCTTGACCAAGGACTCTGATGTGTTCCTGGAAATGGACTTGACCGGACAGGAAACAGAGCCTATTCGTCCCTCTTAGAATGGGAAGTTTCGCCCGGTATCCTGAGAAACACTTTGAATGGAGCCACCCACAGCATGTTTGTCTCACAGGGTGGAGGACTCTGAAGGAAAGGTAGACTTTTGCCTTTGACACACGGAGGGGTGCGTTTCGTAAACATGGAGAGCTGATATTTCCCTTTGCTGTCAGAACTTGACTGCCACCACAGCCGCTGACGAATGTGATCGCAAGGGCTTGCAGACGGCCACTCGCAGCAGGTTTCTCCCTGAAAGCCCATTAGGGAAGCGTTCCTCACCTTCAGAAGCAACGACTACACGCTCTAATGTATCTCGCAGCGAAGACATATTTGAAGTCTAGTGCAGCACTACATTGTTGAAGAGCTCAGGAATACTTTGGGCTCTCCGCTGAGGTGTTTGCAAGAAGTGCAAAACCTCTGCGTGCCGAAGGAGAGAAGGCCGGAGGGCTTGACACACTGCTGTGAATTCCTGCTGCCCATCGTAAACGGAATGTGTCGCCCTAAGCTCTGTACTCGCCGAGGTGTGTCAGAGAAGGCCAGTAAGGGCCGGAAGAGGTTGAGAGTGCTAGAGCCCGAGGAGTGTCGGCGAGAGCCCTAAAATCAGCCTACCATGAGCTTCACGGAACGCTGCGTGATGCTCTCTGCTCCAAAGCCATCAAGGGAGTAAGCTGTTCAGACGGCCTGCCAAGGCTGAGTTGTGCCCAGTCAAACTTCCTCTCTCCCATTTACAGGAAGGTATCTCTGGGAACACTGTCCTTGACGTGTATGTATGGCTGGCAGGGGACTGAAACAGGGCGTGAGTTCTCTCCCATGCGTGCTAACAAGCGGGCTGGGAAAGGCGGTGTTTCCTCCGTCCTAGCCTGGCAATGGCCACAGCCTGCAAGCAAAGGCCTTCCCGTCCCGCCTACAACGAAGAGCTTCCCAAAGGGAACCTGAGCTTTTCAGCCGGCACAGTTTGACCTGTGTCTCACCTGAGGAATGCAGCCAAGTGTTTCCCTCTCTCGATTCAATGACCCTGCCCTGCGGCCTTTCCTTGAAAGGACGTCAAGGTCCAAGTGTGCTGTGTACGACATTGCTTGTTGCAGGCACCAGGAGTATTGCACGTGCTCTGGGAACTTCGAGCTCTGCCGGAGCTCTGTGTGCCCACCAGCGGAATTGTATGTGCGATTGGGTACGGATCTAACACGCCGTGATCTCAGTCACGTGCAGGGCAAGATTTTTCAGACGGCAGAGTGAAACCTGCATTTCACCCTAAGTTTGCGGGCACTTGTTTCTCCCCCTAAGACTCGACTACCCGGCAGGGATATTTCTCTGAGGGGAAGATGTATGTGAAGGGTGAGGGTGGTGCATCAAGCGTCGTGATTAACATTCCTGTCATTTGGCTCTTTCCAGTTCATTGAGAGCGCCGCTCGAGCACCGTGTGCCAAAGGCAACGAGGAAGCCCAGGCGCTGCTGCAGGGAAGGAAATCCTCGTACCTCACAGAATTTATATATCCGTTTCCCACGGGCTGGGATCAACAAAGCCTCACAGCCTCTGCCCAGGCAAAGTACGGAACGTGTCCCTGGGGGCAGGAGGAAACGGCTCTTCCATTTTGGGTAGACTTGCACACAAGCCGGTCTCAAGTTCCATGGGCAAGCTTCTCTGTTGTCATCTACAAATAAGTGGGAAATCCAGTAGAGGACCTGCACCGCTTGTCTCTTCCTCATCAGAGTATGTATGCATTTGCCACAGGCAAGGTGCAAGTACAGAGTGCTGTGTACTGTGCCTGCAATGTCAGCCAGCTAACCTTCTCCAGCACTGAGTGCTTTCTTCCTCTGCCCATTCACACAACGCGCTTGACCAAGGACTCTGATGTGTTCCTGGAAATGGACTTGACCGGACAGGAAACAGAGCCTATTCGTCCCTCTTAGAATGGGAAGTTTCGCCCGGTATCCTGAGAAACACTTTGAATGGAGCCACCCACAGCATGTTTGTCTCACAGGGTGGAGGACTCTGAAGGAAAGGTAGACTTTTGCCTTTGACACACGGAGGGGTGCGTTTCGTAAACATGGAGAGCTGATATTTCCCTTTGCTGTCAGAACTTGACTGCCACCACAGCCGCTGACGAATGTGATCGCAAGGGCTTGCAGACGGCCACTCGCAGCAGGTTTCTCCCTGAAAGCCCATTAGGGAAGCGTTCCTCACCTTCAGAAGCAACGACTACACGCTCTAATGTATCTCGCAGCGAAGACATATTTGAAGTCTAGTGCAGCACTACATTGTTGAAGAGCTCAGGAATACTTTGGGCTCTCCGCTGAGGTGTTTGCAAGAAGTGCAAAACCTCTGCGTGCCGAAGGAGAGAAGGCCGGAGGGCTTGACACACTGCTGTGAATTCCTGCTGCCCATCGTAAACGGAATGTGTCGCCCTAAGCTCTGTACTCGCCGAGGTGTGTCAGAGAAGGCCAGTAAGGGCCGGAAGAGGTTGAGAGTGCTAGAGCCCGAGGAGTGTCGGCGAGAGCCCTAAAATCAGCCTACCATGAGCTTCACGGAACGCTGCGTGATGCTCTCTGCTCCAAAGCCATCAAGGGAGTAAGCTGTTCAGACGGCCTGCCAAGGCTGAGTTGTGCCCAGTCAAACTTCCTCTCTCCCATTTACAGGAAGGTATCTCTGGGAACACTGTCCTTGACGTGTATGTATGGCTGGCAGGGGACTGAAACAGGGCGTGAGTTCTCTCCCATGCGTGCTAACCAGCGGGCTGGGAAAGGCGGTGTTTCCTCCGTCCTAGCCTGGCAATGGCCACAGCCTGCAAGCAAAGGCCTTCCCGTCCCGCCTACAACGAAGAGCTTCCCAAAGGGAACCTGAGCTTTTCAGCCGGCACAGTTTGACCTGTGTCTCACCTGAGGAATGCAGCCAAGTGTTTCCCTCTCTCGATTCAATGACCCTGCCCTGCGGCCTTTCCTTGAAAGGACGTCAAGGTCCAAGTGTGCTGTGTACGACATTGCTTGTTGCAGGCACCAGGAGTATTGCACGTGCTCTGGGAACTTCGAGCTCTGCCGGAGCTCTGTGTGCCCACCAGCGGAATTGAATGTGCGATTGGGTACGGATCTAACACGCCGTGATCTCAGTCACGTGCAGGGCAAGATTTTTCAGACGGCAGAGTGAAACCTGCATTTCACCCTAAGTTTGCGGGCACTTGTTTCTCCCCCTAAGACTCGACTACCCGGCAGGGATATTTCTCTGAGGGGAAGATGTATGTGAAGGGTGAGGGTGGTGCATGAAGCGTCGTGATTAACATTCCTGTCATTTGGCTCTTTCCAGTTCATTGAGAGCGCCGCTCGAGCACCGTGTGCCAAAGGCAACGAGGAAGCCCAGGCGCTGCTGCAGGGAAGGAAATCCTCGTACCTCACAGAATTTATATATCCGTTTCCCACGGGCTGGGATCAACAAAGCCTCACAGCCTCTGCCCAGGCAAAGTACGGAACGTGTCCCTGGGGGCAGGAGGAAACGGCTCTTCCATTTTGGGTAGACTTGCACACAAGCCGGTCTCAAGTTCCATGGGCAAGCTTCTCTGTTGTCATCTACAAATAAGTGGGAAATCCAGTAGAGGACCTGCACCGCTTGTCTCTTCCTCATCAGAGTATGTATGCATTTGCCACAGGCAAGGTGCAAGTACAGAGTGCTGTGTACTGTGCCTGCAATGTCAGCCAGCTAACCTTCTCCAGCACTGAGTGCTTTCTTCCTCTGCCCATTCACACAACGCGCTTGACCAAGGACTCTGATGTGTTCCTGGAAATGGACTTGACCGGACAGGAAACAGAGCCTATTCGTCCCTCTTAGAATGGGAAGTTTCGCCCGGTATCCTGAGAAACACTTTGAATGGAGCCACCCACAGCATGTTTGTCTCACAGGGTGGAGGACTCTGAAGGAAAGGTAGACTTTTGCCTTTGACACACGGAGGGGTGCGTTTCGTAAACATGGAGAGCTGATATTTCCCTTTGCTGTCAGAACTTGACTGCCACCACAGCCGCTGACGAATGTGATCGCAAGGGCTTGCAGACGGCCACTCGCAGCAGGTTTCTCCCTGAAAGCCCATTAGGGAAGCGTTCCTCACCTTCAGAAGCAACGACTACACGCTCTAATGTATCTCGCAGCGAAGACATATTTGAAGTCTAGTGCAGCACTACATTGTTGAAGAGCTCAGGAATACTTTGGGCTCTCCGCTGAGGTGTTTGCAAGAAGTGCAAAACCTCTGCGTGCCGAAGGAGAGAAGGCCGGAGGGCTTGACACACTGCTGTGAATTCCTGCTGCCCATCGTAAACGGAATGTGTCGCCCTAAGCTCTGTACTCGCCGAGGTGTGTCAGAGAAGGCCAGTAAGGGCCGGAAGAGGTTGAGAGTGCTAGAGCCCGAGGAGTGTCGGCGAGAGCCCTAAAATCAGCCTACCATGAGCTTCACGGAACGCTGCGTGATGCTCTCTGCTCCAAAGCCATCAAGGGAGTAAGCTGTTCAGACGGCCTGCCAAGGCTGAGTTGTGCCCAGTCAAACTTCCTCTCTCCCATTTACAGGAAGGTATCTCTGGGAACACTGTCCTTGACGTGTATGTATGGCTGGCAGGGGACTGAAACAGGGCGTGAGTTCTCTCCCATGCGTGCTAACCAGCGGGCTGGGAAAGGCGGTGTTTCCTCCGTCCTAGCCTGGCAATGGCCACAGCCTGCAAGCAAAGGCCTTCCCGTCCCGCCTACAACGAAGAGCTTCCCAAAGGGAACCTGAGCTTTTCAGCCGGCACAGTTTGACCTGTGTCTCACCTGAGGAATGCAGCCAAGTGTTTCCCTCTCTCGATTCAATGACCCTGTCCTGCGGCCTTTCCTTGAAAGGACGTCAAGGTCCAAGTGTGCTGTGTACGACATTGCTTGTTGCAGCCACCAGGAGTATTGCACGTGCTCTGGGAACTTCGAGCTCTGCCGGAGCTCTGTGTGCCCACCAGCGGAATTGAATGTGCGATTGGGTACGGATCTAACACGCCGTGATCTCAGTCACGTGCAGGGCAAGATTTTTCAGACGGCAGAGTGAAACCTGCATTTCACCCTAAGTTTGCGGGCACTTGTTTCTCCCCCTAAGACTCGACTACCAGGCAGGGATATTTCTCTGAGGGGAAGATGTATGTGAAGGGTGAGGGTGGTGCATGAAGCGTCGTGATTAACATTCCTGTCATTTGGCTCTTTCCAGTTCATTGAGAGCGCCGCTCGAGCACCGTGTGCCAAAGGCAACGAGGAAGCCCAGGCGCTGCTGCAGGGAAGGAAATCCTCGTACCTCACAGAATTTATATATCCGTTTCCCACGGGCTGGGATCAACAAAGCCTCACAGCCTCTGCCCAGGCAAAGTACGGAACGTGTCCCTGGGGGCAGGAGGAAACGGCTCTTCCATTTTGGGTAGACTTGCACACAAGCCGGTCTCAAGTTCCATGGGCAAGCTTCTCTGTTGTCATCTACAAGTAAGTGGGAAATCCAGTAGAGGACCTGCACCGCTTGTCTCTTCCTCATCAGAGTATGTATGCATTTGCCACAGGCAAGGTGCAAGTACAGAGTGCTGTGTACTGTGCCTGCAATGTCAGCCAGCTAACCTTCTCCAGCACTGAGTGCTTTCTTCCTCTGCCCATTCACACAACGCGCTTGACCAAGGACTCTGATGTGTTCCTGGAAATGGACTTGACCGGACAGGAAACAGAGCCTATTCGTCCCTCTTAGAATGGGAAGTTTCGCCCGGTATCCTGAGAAACACTTTGAATGGAGCCACCCACAGCATGTTTGTCTCACAGGGTGGAGGACTCTGAAGGAAAGGTAGACTTTTGCCTTTGACACACGGAGGGGTGCGTTTCGTAAACATGGAGAGCTGATATTTCCCTTTGCTGTCAGAACTTGACTGCCACCACAGCCGCTGACGAATGTGATCGCAAGGGCTTGCAGACGGCCACTCGCAGCAGGTTTCTCCCTGAAAGCCCATTAGGGAAGCGTTCCTCACCTTCAGAAGCAACGACTACACGCTCTAATGTATCTCGCAGCGAAGACATATTTGAAGTCTAGTGCAGCACTACATTGTTGAAGAGCTCAGGAATACTTTGGGCTCTCCGCTGAGGTGTTTGCAAGAAGTGCAAAACCTCTGCGTGCCGAAGGAGAGAAGGCCGGAGGGCTTGACACACTGCTGTGAATTCCTGCTGCCCATCGTAAATGGAATGTGTCGCCCTAAGCTCTGTACTCGCCGAGGTGTGTCAGAGAAGGCCAGTAAGGGCCGGAAGAGGTTGAGAGTGCTAGAGCCCGAGGAGTGTCGGCGAGAGCCCTAAAATCAGCCTACCATGAGCTTCACGGAACGCTGCGTGATGCTCTCTGCTCCAAAGCCATCAAGGGAGTAAGCTGTTCAGACGGCCTGCCAAGGCTGAGTTTTGCCCAGTCAAACTTCCTCTCTCCCATTTACAGGAAGGTATCTCTGGGAACACTGTCCTTGACGTGTATGTATGGCTGGCAGGGGACTGAAACAGGGCGTGAGTTCTCTCCCATGCGTGCTAACCAGCGGGCTGGGAAAGGCGGTGTTTCCTCCGTCCTAGCCTGGCAATGGCCACAGCCTGCAAGCAAAGGCCTTCCCGTCCCGCCTACAACGAAGAGCTTCCCAAAGGGAACCTGAGCTTTTCAGCCGGCACAGTTTGACCTGTGTCTCACCTGAGGAATGCAGCCAAGTGTTTCCCTCTCTCGATTCAATGACCCTGCCCTGCGGCCTTTCCTTGAAAGGACGTCAAGGTCCAAGTGTGCTGTGTACGACATTGCTTGTTGCAGGCACCAGGAGTATTGCACGTGCTCTGGGAACTTCGAGCTCTGCCGGAGCTCTGTGTGCCCACCAGCGGAATTGAATGTGCGATTGGGTACGGATCTAACACGCCGTGATCTCAGTCACGTGCAGGGCAAGATTTTTCAGACGGCAGAGTGAAACCTGCATTTCACCCTAACTTTGCGGGCACTTGTTTCTCCCCCTAAGACTCGACTACCCGGCAGGGATATTTCTCTGAGGGGAAGATGTATGTGAAGGGTGAGGGTGGTGCATGAAGCGTCGTGATTAACATTCCTGTCATTTGGCTCTTTCCAGTTCATTGAGAGCGCCGCTCGAGCACCGTGTGCCAAAGGCAACGAGGAAGCCCAGGCGCTGCTGCAGGGAAGGAAATCCTCGTACCTCACAGAATTTATATATCCGTTTCCCACGGGCTGGGATCAACAAAGCCTCACAGCCTCTGCCCAGGCAAAGTACGGAACGTGTCCCTGGGGGCAGGAGGAAACGGCTCTTCCATTTTGGGTAGACTTGCACACAAGCCGGTCTCAAGTTCCATGGGCAAGCTTCTCTGTTGTCATCTACAAGTAAGTGGGAAATCCAGTAGAGGACCTGCACCGCTTGTCTCTTCCTCATCAGAGTATGTATGCATTTGCCACAGGCAAGGTGCAAGTACAGAGTGCTGTGTACTGTGCCTGCAATGTCAGCCAGCTAACCTTCTCCAGCACTGAGTGCTTTCTTCCTCTGCCCATTCACACAACGCGCTTGACCAAGGACTCTGATGTGTTCCTGGAAATGGACTTGACCGGACAGGAAACAGAGCCTATTCGTCCCTCTTAGAATGGGAAGTTTCGCCCGGTATCCTGAGAAACACTTTGAATGGAGCCACCCACAGCATGTTTGTCTCACAGGGTGGAGGACTCTGAAGGAAAGGTAGACTTTTGCCTTTGACACACGGAGGGGTGCGTTTCGTAAACATGGAGAGCTGATATTTCCCTTTGCTGTCAGAACTTGACTGCCACCACAGCCGCTGACGAATGTGATCGCAAGGGCTTGCAGACGGCCACTCGCAGCAGGTTTCTCCCTGAAAGCCCATTAGGGAAGCGTTCCTCACCTTCAGAAGCAACGACTACACGCTCTAATGTATCTCGCAGCGAAGACATATTTGAAGTCTAGTGCAGCACTACATTGTTGAAGAGCTCAGGAATACTTTGGGCTCTCCGCTGAGGTGTTTGCAAGAAGTGCAAAACCTCTGCGTGCCGAAGGAGAGAAGGCCGGAGGGCTTGACACACTGCTGTGAATTCCTGCTGCCCATCGTAAACGGAATGTGTCGCCCTAAGCTCTGTACTCGCCGAGGTGTGTCAGAGAAGGCCAGTAAGGGCCGGAAGAGGTTGAGAGTGCTAGAGCCCGAGGAGTGTCGGCGAGAGCCCTAAAATCAGCCTACCATGAGCTTCACGGAACGCTGCGTGATGCTCTCTGCTCCAAAGCCATCAAGGGAGTAAGCTGTTCAGACGGCCTGCCAAGGCTGAGTTGTGCCCAGTCAAACTTCCTCTCTCCCATTTACAGGAAGGTATCTCTGGGAACACTGTCCTTGACGTGTATGTATGGCTGGCAGGGGACTGAAACAGGGCGTGAGTTCTCTCCCATGCGTGCTAACCAGCGGGCTGGGAAAGGCGGTGTTTCCTCCGTCCTAGCCTGGCAATGGCCACAGCCTGCAAGCAAAGGCCTTCCCGTCCCGCCTACAACGAAGAGCTTCCCAAAGGGAACCTGAGCTTTTCAGCCGGCACAGTTTGACCTGTGTCTCACCTGAGGAATGCAGCCAAGTGTTTCCCTCTCTCGATTCAATGACCCTGCCCTGCGGCCTTTCCTTGAAAGGACGTCAAGGTCCAAGTGTGCTGTGTACGACATTGCTTGTTGCAGGCACCAGGAGTATTGCACGTGCTCTGGGAACTTCGAGCTCTGCCGGAGCTCTGTGTGCCCACCAGCGGAATTGAATGTGCGATTGGGTACGGATCTAACACGCCGTGATCTCAGTCACGTGCAGGGCAAGATTTTTCAGACGGCAGAGTGAAACCTGCATTTCACCCTAAGTTTGCGGGCACTTGTTTCTCCCCCTAAGACTCGACTACCCGGCAGGGATATTTCTCTGAGGGGAAGATGTATGTGAAGGGTGAGGGTGGTGCATCAAGCGTCGTGATTAACATTCCTGTCATTTGGCTCTTTCCAGTTCATTGAGAGCGCCGCTCGAGCACCGTGTGCCAAAGGCAACGAGGAAGCCCAGGCGCTGCTGCAGGGAAGGAAATCCTCGTACCTCACAGAATTTATATATCCGTTTCCCACGGGCTGGGATCAACAAAGCCTCACAGCCTCTGCCCAGGCAAAGTACGGAACGTGTCCCTGGGGGCAGGAGGAAACGGCTCTTCCATTTTGGGTAGACTTGCACACAAGCCGGTCTCAAGTTCCATGGGCAAGCTTCTCTGTTGTCATCTACAAATAAGTGGGAAATCCAGTAGAGGACCTGCACCGCTTGTCTCTTCCTCATCAGAGTATGTATGCATTTGCCACAGGCAAGGTGCAAGTACAGAGTGCTGTGTACTGTGCCTGCAATGTCAGCCAGCTAACCTTCTCCAGCACTGAGTGCTTTCTTCCTCTGCCCATTCACACAACGCACTTGACCAAGGACTCTGATGTGTTCCTGGAAATGGACTTGACCGGACAGGAAACAGAGCCTATTCGTCCCTCTTAGAATGGGAAGTTTCGCCCGGTATCCTGAGAAACACTTTGAATGGAGCCACCCACAGCATGTTTGTCTCACAGGGTGGAGGACTCTGAAGGAAAGGTAGACTTTTGCCTTTGACACACGGAGGGGTGCGTTTCGTAAACATGGAGAGCTGATATTTCCCTTTGCTGTCAGAACTTGACTGCCACCACAGCCGCTGACGAATGTGATCGCAAGGGCTTGCAGACGGCCACTCGCAGCAGGTTTCACCCTGAAAGCCCATTAGGGAAGCGTTCCTCACCTTCAGAAGCAACGACTACACGCTCTAATGTATCTCGCAGCGAAGACATATTTGAAGTCTAGTGCAGCACTACATTGTTGAAGAGCTCAGGAATACTTTGGGCTCTCCGCTGAGGTGTTTGCAAGAAGTGCAAAACCTCTGCGTGCCGAAGGAGAGAAGGCCGGAGGGCTTGACACACTGCTGTGAATTCCTGCTGCCCATCGTAAACGGAATGTGTCGCCCTAAGCTCTGTACTCGCCGAGGTGTGTCAGAGAAGGCCAGTAAGGGCCGGAAGAGGTTGAGAGTGCTAGAGCCCGAGGAGTGTCGGCGAGAGCCCTAAAATCAGCCTACCATGAGCTTCACGGAACGCTGCGTGATGCTCTCTGCTCCAAAGCCATCAAGGGAGTAAGCTGTTCAGACGGCCTGCCAAGGCTGAGTTGTGCCCAGTCAAACTTCCTCTCTCCCATTTACAGGAAGGTATCTCTGGGAACACTGTCCTTGACGTGTATGTATGGCTGGCAGGGGACTGAAACGGGGCGTGAGTTCTCTCCCATGCGTGCTAACAAGCGGGCTGGGAAAGGCGGTGTTTCCTCCGTCCTAGCCTGGCAATGGCCACAGCCTGCAAGCAAAGGCCTTCCCGTCCCGCCTACAACGAAGAGCTTCCCAAAGGGAACCTGAGCTTTTCAGCCGGCACAGTTTGACCTGTGTCTCACCTGAGGAATGCAGCCAAGTGTTTCCCTCTCTCGATTCAATGACCCTGCCCTGCGGCCTTTCCTTGAAAGGACGTCAAGGTCCAAGTGTGCTGTGTACGACATTGCTTGTTGCAGGCACCAGGAGTATTGCACGTGCTCTGGGAACTTCGAGCTCTGCCGGAGCTCTGTGTGCCCACCAGCGGAATTGAATGTGCGATTGGGTACGGATCTAACACGCCGTGATCTCAGTCACGTGCAGGGCAAGATTTTTCAGACGGCAGAGTGAAACCTGCATTTCACCCTAAGTTTGCGGGCACTTGTTTCTCCCCCTAAGACTCGACTACCCGGCAGGGATATTTCTCTGAGGGGAAGATGTATGTGAAGGGTGAGGGTGGTGCATGCAGCGTCGTGATTAACATTCCTGTCATTTGGCTCTTTCCAGTTCATTGAGAGCGCCGCTCGAGCACCGTGTGCCAAAGGCAACGAGGAAGCCCAGGCGCTGCTGCAGGGAAGGAAATCCTCGTACCTCACAGAATTTATATATCCGTTTCCCACGGGCTGGGATCAACAAAGCCTCACAGCCTCTGCCCAGGCAAAGTACGGAACGTGTCCCTGGGGGCAGGAGGAAACGGCTCTTCCATTTTGGGTAGACTTGCACACAAGCCGGTCTCAAGTTCCATGGGCAAGCTTCTCTGTTGTCATCTACAAATAAGTGGGAAATCCAGTAGAGGACCTGCACCGCTTGTCTCTTCCTCATCAGAGTATGTATGCATTTGCCACAGGCAAGGTGCAAGTACAGAGTGCTGTGTACTGTGCCTGCAATGTCAGCCAGCTAACCTTCTCCAGCACTGAGTGCTTTCTTCCTCTGCCCATTCACACAACGCGCTTGACCAAGGACTCTGATGTGTTCCTGGAAATGGACTTGACCGGACAGGAAACAGAGCCTATTCGTCCCTCTTAGAATGGGAAGTTTCGCCCGGTATCCTGAGAAACACTTTGAATGGAGCCACCCACAGCATGTTTGTCTCACAGGGTGGAGGACTCTGAAGGAAAGGTAGACTTTTGCCTTTGACACACGGAGGGGTGCGTTTCGTAAACATGGAGAGCTGATATTTCCCTTTGCTGTCAGAACTTGACTGCCACCACAGCCGCTGACGAATGTGATCGCAAGGGCTTGCAGACGGCCACTCGCAGCAGGTTTCACCCTGAAAGCCCATTAGGGAAGCGTTCCTCACCTTCAGAAGCAACGACTACACGCTCTAATGTATCTCGCAGCGAAGACATATTTGAAGTCTAGTGCAGCACTACATTGTTGAAGAGCTCAGGAATACTTTGGGCTCTCCGCTGAGGTGTTTGCAAGAAGTGCAAAACCTCTGCGTGCCGAAGGAGAGAAGGCCGGAGGGCTTGACACACTGCTGTGAATTCCTGCTGCCCATCGTAAACGGAATGTGTCGCCCTAAGCTCTGTACTCGCCGAGGTGTGTCAGAGAAGGCCAGTAAGGGCCGGAAGAGGTTGAGAGTGCTAGAGCCCGAGGAGTGTCGGCGAGAGCCCTAAAATCAGCCTACCATGAGCTTCACGGAACGCTGCGTGATGCTCTCTGCTCCAAAGCCATCAAGGGAGTAAGCTGTTCAGACGGCCTGCCAAGGCTGAGTTGTGCCCAGTCAAACTTCCTCTCTCCCATTTACAGGAAGGTATCTCTGGGAACACTGTCCTTGACGTGTATGTATGGCTGGCAGGGGACTGAAACGGGGCGTGAGTTCTCTCCCATGCGTGCTAACAAGCGGGCTGGGAAAGGCGGTGTTTCCTCCGTCCTAGCCTGGCAATGGCCACAGCCTGCAAGCAAAGGCCTTCCCGTCCCGCCTACAACGAAGAGCTTCCCAAAGGGAACCTGAGCTTTTCAGCCGGCACAGTTTGACCTGTGTCTCACCTGAGGAATGCAGCCAAGTGTTTCCCTCTCTCGATTCAATGACCCTGCCCTGCGGCCTTTCCTTGAAAGGACGTCAAGGTCCAAGTGTGCTGTGTACGACATTGCTTGTTGCAGGCACCAGGAGTATTGCACGTGCTCTGGGAACTTCGAGCTCTGCCGGAGCTCTGTGTGCCCACCAGCGGAATTGAATGTGCGATTGGGTACGGATCTAACACGCCGTGATCTCAGTCACGTGCAGGGCAAGATTTTTCAGACGGCAGAGTGAAACCTGCATTTCACCCTAAGTTTGCGGGCACTTGTTTCTCCCCCTAAGACTCGACTACCCGGCAGGGATATTTCTCTGAGGGGAAGATGTATGTGAAGGGTGAGGGTGGTGCATGCAGCGTCGTGATTAACATTCCTGTCATTTGGCTCTTTCCAGTTCATTGAGAGCGCCGCTCGAGCACCGTGTGCCAAAGGCAACGAGGAAGCCCAGGCGCTGCTGCAGGGAAGGAAATCCTCGTACCTCACAGAATTTATATATCCGTTTCCCACGGGCTGGGATCAACAAAGCCTCACAGCCTCTGCCCAGGCAAAGTACGGAACGTGTCCCTGGGGGCAGGAGGAAACGGCTCTTCCATTTTGGGTAGACTTGCACACAAGCCGGTCTCAAGTTCCATGGGCAAGCTTCTCTGTTGTCATCTACAAATAAGTGGGAAATCCAGTAGAGGACCTGCACCGCTTGTCTCTTCCTCATCAGAGTATGTATGCATTTGCCACAGGCAAGGTGCAAGTACAGAGTGCTGTGTACTGTGCCTGCAATGTCAGCCAGCTAACCTTCTCCAGCACTGAGTGCTTTCTTCCTCTGCCCATTCACACAACGCGCTTGACCAAGGACTCTGATGTGTTCCTGGAAATGGACTTGACCGGACAGGAAACAGAGCCTATTCGTCCCTCTTAGAATGGGAAGTTTCGCCCGGTATCCTGAGAAACACTTTGAATGGAGCCACCCACACCATGTTTGTCTCACAGGGTGGAGGACTCTGAAGGAAAGGTAGACTTTTGCCTTTGACACACGGAGGGGTGCGTTTCGTAAACATGGAGAGCTGATATTTCCCTTTGCTGTCAGAACTTGACTGCCACCACAGCCGCTGACGAATGTGATCGCAAGGGCTTGCAGACGGCCACTCGCAGCAGGTTTCACCCTGAAAGCCCATTAGGGAAGCGTTCCTCACCTTCAGAAGCAACGACTACACGCTCTAATGTATCTCGCAGCGAAGACATATTTGAAGTCTAGTGCAGCACTACATTGTTGAAGAGCTCAGGAATACTTTGGGCTCTCCGCTGAGGTGTTTGCAAGAAGTGCAAAACCTCTGCGTGCCGAAGGAGAGAAGGCCGGAGGGCTTGACACACTGCTGTGAATTCCTGCTGCCCATCGTAAACGGAATGTGTCGCCCTAAGCTCTGTACTCGCCGAGGTGTGTCAGAGAAGGCCAGTAAGGGCCGGAAGAGGTTGAGAGTGCTAGAGCCCGAGGAGTGTCGGCGAGAGCCCTAAAATCAGCCTACCATGAGCTTCACGGAACGCTGCGTGATGCTCTCTGCTCCAAAGCCATCAAGGGAGTAAGCTGTTCAGACGGCCTGCCAAGGCTGAGTTGTGCCCAGTCAAACTTCCTCTCTCCCATTTACAGGAAGGTATCTCTGGGAACACTGTCCTTGACGTGTATGTATGGCTGGCAGGGGACTGAAACGGGGCGTGAGTTCTCTCCCATGCGTGCTAACAAGCGGGCTGGGAAAGGCGGTGTTTCCTCCGTCCTAGCCTGGCAATGGCCACAGCCTGCAAGCAAAGGCCTTCCCGTCCCGCCTACAACGAAGAGCTTCCCAAAGGGAACCTGAGCTTTTCAGCCGGCACAGTTTGACCTGTGTCTCACCTGAGGAATGCAGCCAAGTGTTTCCCTCTCTCGATTCAATGACCCTGCCCTGCGGCCTTTCCTTGAAAGGACGTCAAGGTCCAAGTGTGCTGTGTACGACATTGCTTGTTGCAGGCACCAGGAGTATTGCACGTGCTCTGGGAACTTCGAGCTCTGCCGGAGCTCTGTGTGCCCACCAGCGGAATTGAATGTGCGATTGGGTACGGATCTAACACGCCGTGATCTCAGTCACGTGCAGGGCAAGATTTTTCAGACGGCAGAGTGAAACCTGCATTTCACCCTAAGTTTGCGGGCACTTGTTTCTCCCCCTAAGACTCGACTACCCGGCAGGGATATTTCTCTGAGGGGAAGATGTATGTGAAGGGTGAGGGTGGTGCATGCAGCGTCGTGATTAACATTCCTGTCATTTGGCTCTTTCCAGTTCATTGAGAGCGCCGCTCGAGCACCGTGTGCCAAAGGCAACGAGGAAGCCCAGGCGCTGCTGCAGGGAAGGAAATCCTCGTACCTCACAGAATTTATATATCCGTTTCCCACGGGCTGGGATCAACAAAGCCTCACAGCCTCTGCCCAGGCAAAGTACGGAACGTGTCCCTGGGGGCAGGAGGAAACGGCTCTTCCATTTTGGGTAGACTTGCACACAAGCCGGTCTCAAGTTCCATGGGCAAGCTTCTCTGTTGTCATCTACAAATAAGTGGGAAATCCAGTAGAGGACCTGCACCGCTTGTCTCTTCCTCATCAGAGTATGTATGCATTTGCCACAGGCAAGGTGCAAGTACAGAGTGCTGTGTACTGTGCCTGCAATGTCAGCCAGCTAACCTTCTCCAGCACTGAGTGCTTTCTTCCTCTGCCCATTCACACAACGCGCTTCACCAAGGACTCTGATGTGTTCCTGGAAATGGACTTGACCGGACAGGAAACAGAGCCTATTCGTCCCTCTTAGAATGGGAAGTTTCCCCCGGTATCCTGAGAAACACTTTGAATGGAGCCACCCACAGCATGTTTGTCTCACAGGGTGGAGGACTCTGAAGGAAAGGTAGACTTTTGCCTTTGACACACGGAGGGGTGCGTTTCGTAAACATGGAGAGCTGATATTTCCCTTTGCTGTCAGAACTTGACTGCCACCACAGCCGCTGACGAATGTGATCGCAAGGGCTTGCAGACGGCCACTCGCAGCAGGTTTCACCCTGAAAGCCCATTAGGGAAGCGTTCCTCACCTTCAGAAGCAACGACTACACGCTCTAATGTATCTCGCAGCGAAGACATATTTGAAGTCTAGTGCAGCACTACATTGTTGAAGAGCTCAGGAATACTTTGGGCTCTCCGCTGAGGTGTTTGCAAGAAGTGCAAAACCTCTGCGTGCCGAAGGAGAGAAGGCCGGAGGGCTTGACACACTGCTGTGAATTCCTGCTGCCCATCGTAAACGGAATGTGTCGCCCTAAGCTCTGTACTCGCCGAGGTGTGTCAGAGAAGGCCAGTAAGGGCCGGAAGAGGTTGAGAGTGCTAGAGCCCGAGGAGTGTCGGCGAGAGCCCTAAAATCAGCCTACCATGAGCTTCACGGAACGCTGCGTGATGCTCTCTGCTCCAAAGCCATCAAGGGAGTAAGCTGTTCAGACGGCCTGCCAAGGCTGAGTTGTGCCCAGTCAAACTTCCTCTCTCCCATTTACAGGAAGGTATCTCTGGGAACACTGTCCTTGACGTGTATGTATGGCTGGCAGGGGACTGAAACGGGGCGTGAGTTCTCTCCCATGCGTGCTAACAAGCGGGCTGGGAAAGGCGGTGTTTCCTCCGTCCTAGCCTGGCAATGGCCACAGCCTGCAAGCAAAGGCCTTCCCGTCCCGCCTACAACGAAGAGCTTCCCAAAGGGAACCTGAGCTTTTCAGCCGGCACAGTTTGACCTGTGTCTCACCTGAGGAATGCAGCCAAGTGTTTCCCTCTCTCGATTCAATGACCCTGCCCTGCGGCCTTTCCTTGAAAGGACGTCAAGGTCCAAGTGTGCTGTGTACGACATTGCTTGTTGCAGGCACCAGGAGTATTGCACGTGCTCTGGGAACTTCGAGCTCTGCCGGAGCTCTGTGTGCCCACCAGCGGAATTGAATGTGCGATTGGGTACGGATCTAACACGCCGTGATCTCAGTCACGTGCAGGGCAAGATTTTTCAGACGGCAGAGTGAAACCTGCATTTCACCCTAAGTTTGCGGGCACTTGTTTCTCCCCCTAAGACTCGACTACCCGGCAGGGATATTTCTCTGAGGGGAAGATGTATGTGAAGGGTGAGGGTGGTGCATGCAGCGTCGTGATTAACATTCCTGTCATTTGGCTCTTTCCAGTTCATTGAGAGCGCCGCTCGAGCACCGTGTGCCAAAGGCAACGAGGAAGCCCAGGCGCTGCTGCAGGGAAGGAAATCCTCGTACCTCACAGAATTTATATATCCGTTTCCCACGGGCTGGGATCAACAAAGCCTCACAGCCTCTGCCCAGGCAAAGTACGGAACGTGTCCCTGGGGGCAGGAGGAAACGGCTCTTCCATTTTGGGTAGACTTGCACACAAGCCGGTCTCAAGTTCCATGGGCAAGCTTCTCTGTTGTCATCTACAAATAAGTGGGAAATCCAGTAGAGGACCTGCACCGCTTGTCTCTTCCTCATCAGAGTATGTATGCATTTGCCACAGGCAAGGTGCAAGTACAGAGTGCTGTGTACTGTGCCTGCAATGTCAGCCAGCTAACCTTCTCCAGCACTGAGTGCTTTCTTCCTCTGCCCATTCACACAACGCGCTTGACCAAGGACTCTGATGTGTTCCTGGAAATGGACTTGACCGGACAGGAAACAGAGCCTATTCGTCCCTCTTAGAATGGGAAGTTTCCCCCGGTATCCTGAGAAACACTTTGAATGGAGCCACCCACAGCATGTTTGTCTCACAGGGTGGAGGACTCTGAAGGAAAGGTAGACTTTTGCCTTTGACACACGGAGGGGTGCGTTTCGTAAACATGGAGAGCTGATATTTCCCTTTGCTGTCAGAACTTGACTGCCACCACAGCCGCTGACGAATGTGATCGCAAGGGCTTGCAGACGGCCACTCGCAGCAGGTTTCACCCTGAAAGCCCATTAGGGAAGCGTTCCTCACCTTCAGAAGCAACGACTACACGCTCTAATGTATCTCGCAGCGAAGACATATTTGAAGTCTAGTGCAGCACTACATTGTTGAAGAGCTCAGGAATACTTTGGGCTCTCCGCTGAGGTGTTTGCAAGAAGTGCAAAACCTCTGCGTGCCGAAGGAGAGAAGGCCGGAGGGCTTGACACACTGCTGTGAATTCCTGCTGCCCATCGTAAACGGAATGTGTCGCCCTAAGCTCTGTACTCGCCGAGGTGTGTCAGAGAAGGCCAGTAAGGGCCGGAAGAGGTTGAGAGTGCTAGAGCCCGAGGAGTGTCGGCGAGAGCCCTAAAATCAGCCTACCATGAGCTTCACGGAACGCTGCGTGATGCTCTCTGCTCCAAAGCCATCAAGGGAGTAAGCTGTTCAGACGGCCTGCCAAGGCTGAGTTGTGCCCAGTCAAACTTCCTCTCTCCCATTTACAGGAAGGTATCTCTGGGAACACTGTCCTTGACGTGTATGTATGGCTGGCAGGGGACTGAAACGGGGCGTGAGTTCTCTCCCATGCGTGCTAACAAGCGGGCTGGGAAAGGCGGTGTTTCCTCCGTCCTAGCCTGGCAATGGCCACAGCCTGCAAGCAAAGGCCTTCCCGTCCCGCCTACAACGAAGAGCTTCCCAAAGGGAACCTGAGCTTTTCAGCCGGCACAGTTTGTCCTGTGTCTCACCTGAGGAATGCAGCCAAGTGTTTCCCTCTCTCGATTCAATGACCCTGCCCTGCGGCCTTTCCTTGAAAGGACGTCAAGGTCCAAGTGTGCTGTGTACGACATTGCTTGTTGCAGGCACCAGGAGTATTGCACGTGCTCTGGGAACTTCGAGCTCTGCCGGAGCTCTGTGTGCCCACCAGCGGAATTGAATGTGCGATTGGGTACGGATCTAACACGCCGTGATCTCAGTCACGTGCAGGGCAAGATTTTTCAGACGGCAGAGTGAAACCTGCATTTCACCCTAAGTTTGCGGGCACTTGTTTCTCCCCCTAAGACTCGACTACCCGGCAGGGATATTTCTCTGAGGGGAAGATGTATGTGAAGGGTGAGGGTGGTGCATGCAGCGTCGTGATTAACATTCCTGTCATTTGGCTCTTTCCAGTTCATTGAGAGCGCCGCTCGAGCACCGTGTGCCAAAGGCAACGAGGAAGCCCAGGCGCTGCTGCAGGGAAGGAAATCCTCGTACCTCACAGAATTTATATATCCGTTTCCCACGGGCTGGGATCAACAAAGCCTCACAGCCTCTGCCCAGGCAAAGTACGGAACGTGTCCCTGGGGGCAGGAGGAAACGGCTCTTCCATTTTGGGTAGACTTGCACACAAGCCGGTCTCAAGTTCCATGGGCAAGCTTCTCTGTTGTCATCTACAAATAAGTGGGAAATCCAGTAGAGGACCTGCACCGCTTGTCTCTTCCTCATCAGAGTATGTATGCATTTGCCACAGGCAAGGTGCAAGTACAGAGTGCTGTGTACTGTGCCTGCAATGTCAGCCAGCTAACCTTCTCCAGCACTGAGTGCTTTCTTCCTCTGCCCATTCACACAACGCGCTTGACCAAGGACTCTGATGTGTTCCTGGAAATGGACTTGACCGGACAGGAAACAGAGCCTATTCGTCCCTCTTAGAATGGGAAGTTTCCCCCGGTATCCTGAGAAACACTTTGAATGGAGCCACCCACAGCATGTTTGTCTCACAGGGTGGAGGACTCTGAAGGAAAGGTAGACTTTTGCCTTTGACACACGGAGGGGTGCGTTTCGTAAACATGGAGAGCTGATATTTCCCTTTGCTGTCAGAACTTGACTGCCACCACAGCCGCTGACGAATGTGATCGCAAGGGCTTGCAGACGGCCACTCGCAGCAGGTTTCACCCTGAAAGCCCATTAGGGAAGCGTTCCTCACCTTCAGAAGCAACGACTACACGCTCTAATGTATCTCGCAGCGAAGACATATTTGAAGTCTAGTGCAGCACTACATTGTTGAAGAGCTCAGGAATACTTTGGGCTCTCCGCTGAGGTGTTTGCAAGAAGTGCAAAACCTCTGCGTGCCGAAGGAGAGAAGGCCGGAGGGCTTGACACACTGCTGTGAATTCCTGCTGCCCATCGTAAACGGAATGTGTCGCCCTAAGCTCTGTACTCGCCGAGGTGTGTCAGAGAAGGCCAGTAAGGGCCGGAAGAGGTTGAGAGTGCTAGAGCCCGAGGAGTGTCGGCGAGAGCCCTAAAATCAGCCTACCATGAGCTTCACGGAACGCTGCGTGATGCTCTCTGCTCCAAAGCCATCAAGGGAGTAAGCTGTTCAGACGGCCTGCCAAGGCTGAGTTGTGCCCAGTCAAACTTCCTCTCTCCCATTTACAGGAAGGTATCTCTGGGAACACTGTCCTTGACGTGTATGTATGGCTGGCAGGGGACTGAAACGGGGCGTGAGTTCTCTCCCATGCGTGCTAACAAGCGGGCTGGGAAAGGCGGTGTTTCCTCCGTCCTAGCCTGGCAATGGCCACAGCCTGCAAGCAAAGGCCTTCCCGTCCCGCCTACAACGAAGAGCTTCCCAAAGGGAACCTGAGCTTTTCAGCCGGCACAGTTTGACCTGTGTCTCACCTGAGGAATGCAGCCAAGTGTTTCCCTCTCTCGATTCAATGACCCTGCCCTGCGGCCTTTCCTTGAAAGGACGTCAAGGTCCAAGTGTGCTGTGTACGACATTGCTTGTTGCAGGCACCAGGAGTATTGCACGTGCTCTGGGAACTTCGAGCTCTGCCGGAGCTCTGTGTGCCCACCAGCGGAATTGAATGTGCGATTGGGTACGGATCTAACACGCCGTGATCTCAGTCACGTGCAGGGCAAGATTTTTCAGACGGCAGAGTGAAACCTGCATTTCACCCTAAGTTTGCGGGCACTTGTTTCTCCCCCTAAGACTCGACTACCCGGCAGGGATATTTCTCTGAGGGGAAGATGTATGTGAAGGGTGAGGGTGGTGCATGCAGCGTCGTGATTAACATTCCTGTCATTTGGCTCTTTCCAGTTCATTGAGAGCGCCGCTCGAGCACCGTGTGCCAAAGGCAACGAGGAAGCCCAGGCGCTGCTGCAGGGAAGGAAATCCTCGTACCTCACAGAATTTATATATCCGTTTCCCACGGGCTGGGATCAACAAAGCCTCACAGCCTCTGCCCAGGCAAAGTACGGAACGTGTCCCTGGGGGCAGGAGGAAACGGCTCTTCCATTTTGGGTAGACTTGCACACAAGCCGGTCTCAAGTTCCATGGGCAAGCTTCTCTGTTGTCATCTACAAGTAAGTGGGAAATCCAGTAGAGGACCTGCACCGCTTGTCTCTTCCTCATCAGAGTATGTATGCATTTGCCACAGGCAAGGTGCAAGTACAGAGTGCTGTGTACTGTGCCTGCAATGTCAGCCAGCTAACCTTCTCCAGCACTGAGTGCTTTCTTCCTCTGCCCATTCACACAACGCGCTTGACCAAGGACTCTGATGTGTTCCTGGAAATGGACTTGACCGGACAGGAAACAGAGCCTATTCGTCCCTCTTAGAATGGGAAGTTTCCCCCGGTATCCTGAGAAACACTTTGAATGGAGCCACCCACAGCATGTTTGTCTCACAGGGTGGAGGACTCTGAAGGAAAGGTAGACTTTTGCCTTTGACACACGGAGGGGTGCGTTTCGTAAACATGGAGAGCTGATATTTCCCTTTGCTGTCAGAACTTGACTGCCACCACAGCCGCTGACGAATGTGATCGCAAGGGCTTGCAGACGGCCACTCGCAGCAGGTTTCACCCTGAAAGCCCATTAGGGAAGCGTTCCTCACCTTCAGAAGCAACGACTACACGCTCTAATGTATCTCGCAGCGAAGACATATTTGAAGTCTAGTGCAGCACTACATTGTTGAAGAGCTCAGGAATACTTTGGGCTCTCCGCTGAGGTGTTTGCAAGAAGTGCAAAACCTCTGCGTGCCGAAGGAGAGAAGGCCGGAGGGCTTGACACACTGCTGTGAATTCCTGCTGCCCATCGTAAACGGAATGTGTCGCCCTAAGCTCTGTACTCGCCGAGGTGTGTCAGAGAAGGCCAGTAAGGGCCGGAAGAGGTTGAGAGGGCTAGAGCCCGAGGAGTGTCGGCGAGAGCCCTAAAATCAGCCTACCATGAGCTTCACGGAACGCTGCGTGATGCTCTCTGCTATAAAAGCCATCAAGGGAGTAAGCTGTTCAGACGGCCTGCCAAGGCTGAGTTGTGCCCAGTCAAACTTCCTCTCTCCCATTTACAGGAAGGTATCTCTGGGAACACTGTCCTTGACGTGTATGTATGGCTGGCAGGGGACTGAAACAGGGCGTGAGTTCTCTCCCATGCGTGCTAACAAGCGGGCTGGGAAAGGCGGTGTTTCCTCCGTCCTAGCCTGGCAATGGCCACAGCCTGCAAGCAAAGGCCTTCCCGTCCCGCCTACAACGAAGAGCTTCCCAAAGGGAACCTGAGCTTTTCAGCCGGCACAGTTTGACCTGTGTCTCACCTGAGGAATGCAGCCAAGTGTTTCCCTCTCTCGATTCAATGACCCTGCCCTGCGGCCTTTCCTTGACAGGACGTCAAGGTCCAAGTGTGCTGTGTACGACATTGCTTGTTGCAGGCACCAGGAGTATTGCACGTGCTCTGGGAACTTCGAGCTCTGCCGGAGCTCTGTGTGCCCACCAGCGGAATTGAATGTGCGATTGGGTACGGATCTAACACGCCGTGATCTCAGTCACGTGCAGGGCAAGATTTTTCAGACGGCAGAGTGAAACCTGCATTTCACCCTAAGTTTGCGGGCACTTGTTTCTCCCCCTAAGACTCGACTACCCGGCAGGGATATTTCTCTGAGGGGAAGATGTATGTGAAGGGTGAGGGTGGTGCATGCAGCGTCGTGATTAACATTCCTGTCATTTGGCTCTTTCCAGTTCATTGAGAGCGCCGCTCGAGCACCGTGTGCCAAAGGCAACGAGGAAGCCCAGGCGCTGCTGCAGGGAAGGAAATCCTCGTACCTCACAGAATTTATATATCCGTTTCCCACGGGCTGGGATCAACAAAGCCTCACAGCCTCTGCCCAGGCAAAGTACGGAACGTGTCCCTGGGGGCAGGAGGAAACGGCTCTTCCATTTTGGGTAGACTTGCACACAAGCCGGTCTCAAGTTCCATGGGCAAGCTTCTCTGTTGTCATCTACAAGTAAGTGGGAAATCCAGTAGAGGACCTGCACCGCTTGTCTCTTCCTCATCAGAGTATGTATGCATTTGCCACAGGCAAGGTGCAAGTACAGAGTGCTGTGTACTGTGCCTGCAATGTCAGCCAGCTAACCTTCTCCAGCACTGAGTGCTTTCTTCCTCTGCCCATTCACACAACGCGCTTGACCAAGGACTCTGATGTGTTCCTGGAAATGGACTTGACCGGACAGGAAACAGAGCCTATTCGTCCCTCTTAGAATGGGAAGTTTCCCCCGGTATCCTGAGAAACACTTTGAATGGAGCCACCCACAGCATGTTTGTCTCACAGGGTGGAGGACTCTGAAGGAAAGGTAGACTTTTGCCTTTGACACACGGAGGGGTGCGTTTCGTAAACATGGAGAGCTGATATTTCCCTTTGCTGTCAGAACTTGACTGCCACCACAGCCGCTGACGAATGTGATCGCAAGGGCTTGCAGACGGCCACTCGCAGCAGGTTTCACCCTGAAAGCCCATTAGGGAAGCGTTCCTCACCTTCAGAAGCAACGACTACACGCTCTAATGTATCTCGCAGCGAAGACATATTTGAAGTCTAGTGCAGCACTACATTGTTGAAGAGCTCAGGAATACTTTGGGCTCTCCGCTGAGGTGTTTGCAAGAAGTGCAAAACCTCTGCGTGCCGAAGGAGAGAAGGCCGGAGGGCTTGACACACTGCTGTGAATTCCTGCTGCCCATCGTAAACGGAATGTGTCGCCCTAAGCTCTGTACTCGCCGAGGTGTGTCAGAGAAGGCCAGTAAGGGCCGGAAGAGGTTGAGAGGGCTAGAGCCCGAGGAGTGTCGGCGAGAGCCCTAAAATCAGCCTACCATGAGCTTCACGGAACGCTGCGTGATGCTCTCTGCTCCAAAGCCATCAAGGGAGTAAGCTGTTCAGACGGCCTGCCAAGGCTGAGTTGTGCCCAGTCAAACTTCCTCTCTCCCATTTACAGGAAGGTATCTCTGGGAACACTGTCCTTGACGTGTATGTATGGCTGGCAGGGGACTGAAACAGGGCGTGAGTTCTCTCCCATGCGTGCTAACAAGCGTGCTGGGAAAGGCGGTGTTTCCTCCGTCCTAGCCTGGCAATGGCCACAGCCTGCAAGCAAAGGCCTTCCCGTCCCGCCTACAACGAAGAGCTTCCCAAAGGGAACCTGAGCTTTTCAGCCGGCACAGTTTGACCTGTGTCTCACCTGAGGAATGCAGCCAAGTGTTTCCCTCTCTCGATTCAATGACCCTGCCCTGCGGCCTTTCCTTGAAAGGACGTCAAGGTCCAAGTGTGCTGTGTACGACATTGCTTGTTGCAGGCACCAGGAGTATTGCACGTGCTCTGGGAACTTCGAGCTCTGCCGGAGCTCTGTGTGCCCACCAGCGGAATTGTATGTGCGATTGGGTACGGATCTAACACGCCGTGATCTCAGTCACGTGCAGGGCAAGATTTTTCAGACGGCAGAGTGAAACCTGCATTTCACCCTAAGTTTGCGGGCACTTGTTTCTCCCCCTAAGACTCGACTACCCGGCAGGGATATTTCTCTGAGGGGAAGATGTATGTGAAGGGTGAGGGTGGTGCATGAAGCGTCGTGATTAACATTCCTGTCATTTGGCTCTTTCCAGTTCATTGAGAGCGCCGCTCGAGCACCGTGTGCCAAAGGCAACGAGGAAGCCCAGGCGCTGCTGCAGGGAAGGAAATCCTCGTACCTCACAGAATTTATATATCCGTTTCCCACGGGCTGGGATCAACAAAGCCTCACAGCCTCTGCCCAGGCAAAGTACGGAACGTGTCCCTGGGGGCAGGAGGAAACGGCTCTTCCATTTTGGGTCGACTTGCACACAAGCCGGTCTCAAGTTCCATGGGCAAGCTGCTCTGTTGTCATCTACAAGTAAGTGGGAAATCCAGTAGAGGACCTGCACCGCTTGTCTCTTCCTCATCAGAGTATGTATGCATTTGCCACAGGCAAGGTGCAAGTACAGAGTGCTGTGTACTGTGCCTGCAATGTCAGCCAGCTAACCTTCTCCAGCACTGAGTGCTTTCTTCCTCTGCCCATTCACACAACGCGCTTGACCAAGGACTCTGATGTGTTCCTGGAAATGGACTTGACCGGACAGGAAACAGAGCCTATTCGTCCCTCTTAGAATGGGAAGTTTCCCCCGGTATCCTGAGAAACACTTTGAATGGAGCCACCCACAGCATGTTTGTCTCACAGGGTGGAGGACTCTGAAGGAAAGGTAGACTTTTGCCTTTGACACACGGAGGGGTGCGTTTCGTAAACATGGAGAGCTGATATTTCCCTTTGCTGTCAGAACTTGACTGCCACCACAGCCGCTGACGAATGTGATCGCAAGGGCTTGCAGACGGCCACTCGCAGCAGGTTTCACCCTGAAAGCCCATTAGGGAAGCGTTCCTCACCTTCAGAAGCAACGACTACACGCTCTAATGTATCTCGCAGCGAAGACATATTTGAAGTCTAGTGCAGCACTACATTGTTGAAGAGCTCAGGAATACTTTGGGCTCTCCGCTGAGGTGTTTGCAAGAAGTGCAAAACCTCTGCGTGCCGAAGGAGAGAAGGCCGGAGGGCTTGACACACTGCTGTGAATTCCTGCTGCCCATCGTAAACGGAATGTGTCGCCCTAAGCTCTGTACTCGCCGAGGTGTGTCAGAGAAGGCCAGTAAGGGCCGGAAGAGGTTGAGAGTGCTAGAGCCCGAGGAGTGTCGGCGAGAGCCCTAAAATCAGCCTACCATGAGCTTCACGGAACGCTGCGTGATGCTCTCTGCTCCAAAGCCATCAAGGGAGTAAGCTGTTCAGACGGCCTGCCAAGGCTGAGTTGTGCCCAGTCAAACTTCCTCTCTCCCATTTACAGGAAGGTATCTCTGGGAACACTGTCCTTGACGTGTATGTATGGCTGGCAGGGGACTGAAACAGGGCGTGAGTTCTCTCCCATGCGTGCTAACAAGCGGGCTGGGAAAGGCGGTGTTTCCTCCGTCCTAGCCTGGCAATGGCCACAGCCTGCAAGCAAAGGCCTTCCCGTCCCGCCTACAACGAAGAGCTTCCCAAAGGGAACCTGAGCTTTTCAGCCGGCACAGTTTGACCTGTGTCTCACCTGAGGAATGCAGCCAAGTGTTTCCCTCTCTCGATTCAATGACCCTGCCCTGCGGCCTTTCCTTGAAAGGACGTCAAGGTCCAAGTGTGCTGTGTACGACATTGCTTGTTGCAGGCACCAGGAGTATTGCACGTGCTCTGGGAACTTCGAGCTCTGCCGGAGCTCTGTGTGCCCACCAGCGGAATTGAATGCGCGATTGGGTACGGATCTAACACGCCGTGATCTCAGTCACGTGCAGGGCAAGATTTTTCAGACGGCAGAGTGAAACCTGCATTTCACCCTAAGTTTGCGGGCACTTGTTTCTCCCCCTAAGACTCGACTACCCGGCAGGGATATTTCTCTGAGGGGAAGATGTATGTGAAGGGTGAGGGTGGTGCATGAAGCGTCGTGATTAACATTCCTGTCATTTGGCTCTTTCCAGTTCATTGAGAGCGCCGCTCGAGCACCGTGTGCCAAAGGCAACGAGGAAGCCCAGGCGCTGCTGCAGGGAAGGAAATCCTCGTACCTCACAGAATTTATATATCCGTTTCCCACGGGCTGGGATCAACAAAGCCTCACAGCCTCTGCCCAGGCAAAGTACGGAACGTGTCCCTGGGGGCAGGAGGAAACGGCTCTTCCATTTTGGGTCGACTTGCACACAAGCCGGTCTCAAGTTCCATGGGCAAGCTTCTCTGTTGTCATCTACAAATAAGTGGGAAATCCAGTAGAGGACCTGCACCGCTTGTCTCTTCCTCATCAGAGTATGTATGCATTTGCCACAGGCAAGGTGCAAGTACAGAGTGCTGTGTACTGTGCCTGCAATGTCAGCCAGCTAACCTTCTCCAGCACTGAGTGCTTTCTTCCTCTGCCCATTCACACAACGCGCTTGACCAAGGACTCTGATGTGTTCCTGGAAATGGACTTGACCGGACAGGAAACAGAGCCTATTCGTCCCTCTTAGAATGGGACGTTTCCCCCGGTATCCTGAGAAACACTTTGAATGGAGCCACCCACAGCATGTTTGTCTCACAGGGTTGAGGACTCTGAAGGAAAGGTAGACTTTTGCCTTTGACACACGGAGGGGTGCGTTTCGTAAACATGGAGAGCTGATATTTCCCTTTGCTGTCAGAACTTGACTGCCACCACAGCCGCTGACGAATGTGATCGCAAGGGCTTGCAGACGGCCACTCGCAGCAGGTTTCACCCTGAAAGCCCATTAGGGAAGCGTTCCTCACCTTCAGAAGCAACGACTACACGCTCTAATGTATCTCGCAGCGAAGACATATTTGAAGTCTAGTGCAGCACTACATTGTTGAAGAGCTCAGGAATACTTTGGGCTCTCCGCTGAGGTGTTTGCAAGAAGTGCAAAACCTCTGCGTGCCGAAGGAGAGAAGGCCGGAGGGCTTGACACACTGCTGTGAATTCCTGCTGCCCATCGTAAACGGAATGTGTCGCCCTAAGCTCTGTACTCGCCGAGGTGTGTCAGAGAAGGCCAGTAAGGGCCGGAAGAGGTTGAGAGTGCTAGAGCCCGAGGAGTGTCGGCGAGAGCCCTAAAATCAGCCTACCATGAGCTTCACGGAACGCTGCGTGATGCTCTCTGCTCCAAAGCCATCAAGGGAGTAAGCTGTTCAGACGGCCTGCCAAGGCTGAGTTGTGCCCAGTCAAACTTCCTCTCTCCCATTTACAGGAAGGTATCTCTGGGAACACTGTCCTTGACGTGTATGTATGGCTGGCAGGGGACTGAAACAGGGCGTGAGTTCTCTCCCATGCGTGCTAACAAGCGTGCTGGGAAAGGCGGTGTTTCCTCCGTCCTAGCCTGGCAATGGCCACAGCCTGCAAGCAAAGGCCTTCCCGTCCCGCCTACAACGAAGAGCTTCCCAAAGGGAACCTGAGCTTTTCAGCCGGCACAGTTTGACCTGTGTCTCACCTGAGGAATGCAGCCAAGTGTTTCCCTCTCTCGATTCAATGACCCTGCCCTGCGGCCTTTCCTTGAAAGGACGTCAAGGTCCAAGTGTGCTGTGTACGACATTGCTTGTTGCAGGCACCAGGAGTATTGCACGTGCTCTGGGAACTTCGAGCTCTGCCGGAGCTCTGTGTGCCCACCAGCGGAATTGTATGTGCGATTGGGTACGGATCTAACACGCCGTGATCTCAGTCACGTGCAGGGCAAGATTTTTCAGACGGCAGAGTGAAACCTGCATTTCACCCTAAGTTTGCGGGCACTTGTTTCTCCCCCTAAGACTCGACTACCCGGCAGGGATATTTCTCTGAGGGGAAGATGTATGTGAAGGGTGAGGGTGGTGCATGAAGCGTCGTGATTAACATTCCTGTCATTTGGCTCTTTCCAGTTCATTGAGAGCGCCGCTCGAGCACCGTGTGCCAAAGGCAACGAGGAAGCCCAGGCGCTGCTGCAGGGAAGGAAATCCTCGTACCTCACAGAATTTATATATCCGTTTCCCACGGGCTGGGATCAACAAAGCCTCACAGCCTCTGCCCAGGCAAAGTACGGAACGTGTCCCTGGGGGCAGGAGGAAACGGCTCTTCCATTTTGGGTCGACTTGCACACAAGCCGGTCTCAAGTTCCATGGGCAAGCTGCTCTGTTGTCATCTACAAGTAAGTGGGAAATCCAGTAGAGGACCTGCACCGCTTGTCTCTTCCTCATCAGAGTATGTATGCATTTGCCACAGGCAAGGTGCAAGTACAGAGTGCTGTGTACTGTGCCTGCAATGTCAGCCAGCTAACCTTCTCCAGCACTGAGTGCTTTCTTCCTCTGCCCATTCACACAACGCGCTTGACCAAGGACTCTGATGTGTTCCTGGAAATGGACTTGACCGGACAGGAAACAGAGCCTATTCGTCCCTCTTAGAATGGGAAGTTTCCCCCGGTATCCTGAGAAACACTTTGAATGGAGCCACCCACAGCATGTTTGTCTCACAGGGTGGAGGACTCTGAAGGAAAGGTAGACTTTTGCCTTTGACACACGGAGGGGTGCGTTTCGTAAACATGGAGAGCTGATATTTCCCTTTGCTGTCAGAACTTGACTGCCACCACAGCCGCTGACGAATGTGATCGCAAGGGCTTGCAGACGGCCACTCGCAGCAGGTTTCACCCTGAAAGCCCATTAGGGAAGCGTTCCTCACCTTCAGAAGCAACGACTACACGCTCTAATGTATCTCGCAGCGAAGACATATTTGAAGTCTAGTGCAGCACTACATTGTTGAAGAGCTCAGGAATACTTTGGGCTCTCCGCTGAGGTGTTTGCAAGAAGTGCAAAACCTCTGCGTGCCGAAGGAGAGAAGGCCGGAGGGCTTGACACACTGCTGTGAATTCCTGCTGCCCATCGTAAACGGAATGTGTCGCCCTAAGCTCTGTACTCGCCGAGGTGTGTCAGAGAAGGCCAGTAAGGGCCGGAAGAGGTTGAGAGTGCTAGAGCCCGAGGAGTGTCGGCGAGAGCCCTAAAATCAGCCTACCATGAGCTTCACGGAACGCTGCGTGATGCTCTCTGCTCCAAAGCCATCAAGGGAGTAAGCTGTTCAGACGGCCTGCCAAGGCTGAGTTGTGCCCAGTCAAACTTCCTCTCTCCCATTTACAGGAAGGTATCTCTGGGAACACTGTCCTTGACGTGTATGTATGGCTGGCAGGGGACTGAAACAGGGCGTGAGTTCTCTCCCATGCGTGCTAACAAGCGGGCTGGGAAAGGCGGTGTTTCCTCCGTCCTAGCCTGGCAATGGCCACAGCCTGCAAGCAAAGGCCTTCCCGTCCCGCCTACAACGAAGAGCTTCCCAAAGGGAACCTGAGCTTTTCAGCCGGCACAGTTTGACCTGTGTCTCACCTGAGGAATGCAGCCAAGTGTTTCCCTCTCTCGATTCAATGACCCTGCCCTGCGGCCTTTCCTTGAAAGGACGTCAAGGTCCAAGTGTGCTGTGTACGACATTGCTTGTTGCAGGCACCAGGAGTATTGCACGTGCTCTGGGAACTTCGAGCTCTGCCGGAGCTCTGTGTGCCCACCAGCGGAATTGAATGCGCGATTGGGTACGGATCTAACACGCCGTGATCTCAGTCACGTGCAGGGCAAGATTTTTCAGACGGCAGAGTGAAACCTGCATTTCACCCTAAGTTTGCGGGCACTTGTTTCTCCCCCTAAGACTCGACTACCCGGCAGGGATATTTCTCTGAGGGGAAGATGTATGTGAAGGGTGAGGGTGGTGCATGAAGCGTCGTGATTAACATTCCTGTCATTTGGCTCTTTCCAGTTCATTGAGAGCGCCGCTCGAGCACCGTGTGCCAAAGGCAACGAGGAAGCCCAGGCGCTGCTGCAGGGAAGGAAATCCTCGTACCTCACAGAATTTATATATCCGTTTCCCACGGGCTGGGATCAACAAAGCCTCACAGCCTCTGCCCAGGCAAAGTACGGAACGTGTCCCTGGGGGCAGGAGGAAACGGCTCTTCCATTTTGGGTCGACTTGCACACAAGCCGGTCTCAAGTTCCATGGGCAAGCTTCTCTGTTGTCATCTACAAATAAGTGGGAAATCCAGTAGAGGACCTGCACCGCTTGTCTCTTCCTCATCAGAGTATGTATGCATTTGCCACAGGCAAGGTGCAAGTACAGAGTGCTGTGTACTGTGCCTGCAATGTCAGCCAGCTAACCTTCTCCAGCACTGAGTGCTTTCTTCCTCTGCCCATTCACACAACGCGCTTGACCAAGGACTCTGATGTGTTCCTGGAAATGGACTTGACCGGACAGGAAACAGAGCCTATTCGTCCCTCTTAGAATGGGAAGTTTCGCCCGGTATCCTGAGAAACACTTTGAATGGAGCCACCCACAGCATGTTTGTCTCACAGGGTGGAGGACTCTGAAGGAAAGGTAGACTTTTGCCTTTGACACACGGAGGGGTGCGTTTCGTAAACATGGAGAGCTGATATTTCCCTTTGCTGTCAGAACTTGACTGCCACCACAGCCGCTGACGAATGTGATCGCAAGGGCTTGCAGACGGCCACTCGCAGCAGGTTTCACCCTGAAAGCCCATTAGGGAAGCGTTCCTCACCTTCAGAAGCAACGACTACACGCTCTAATGTATCTCGCAGCGAAGACATATTTGAAGTCTAGTGCAGCACTACATTGTTGAAGAGCTCAGGAATACTTTGGGCTCTCCGCTGAGGTGTTTGCAAGAAGTGCAAAACCTCTGCGTGCCGAAGGAGAGAAGGCCGGAGGGCTTGACACACTGCTGTGAATTCCTGCTGCCCATCGTAAACGGAATGTGTCGCCCTAAGCTCTGTACTCGCCGAGGTGTGTCAGAGAAGGCCAGTAAGGGCCGGAAGAGGTTGAGAGGGCTAGAGCCCGAGGAGTGTCGGCGAGAGCCCTAAAATCAGCCTACCATGAGCTTCACGGAACGCTGCGTGATGCTCTCTGCTCCAAAGCCATCAAGGGAGTAAGCTGTTCAGACGGCCTGCCAAGGCTGAGTTTTGCCCAGTCAAACTTCCTCTCTCCCATTTACAGGAAGGTATCTCTGGGAACACTGTCCTTGACGTGTATGTATGGCTGGCAGGGGACTGAAACAGGGCGTGAGTTCTCTCCCATGCGTGCTAACCAGCGGGCTGGGAAAGGCGGTGTTTCCTCCGTCCTAGCCTGGCAATGGCCACAGCCTGCAAGCAAAGGCCTTCCCGTCCCGCCTACAACGAAGAGCTTCCCAAAGGGAACCTGAGCTTTTCAGCCGGCACAGTTTGACCTGTGTCTCACCTGAGGAATGCAGCCAAGTGTTTCCCTCTCTCGATTCAATGACCCTGCCCTGCGGCCTTTCCTTGAAAGGACGTCAAGGTCCAAGTGTGCTGTGTACGACATTGCTTGTTGCAGGCACCAGGAGTATTGCACGTGCTCTGGGAACTTCGAGCTCTGCCGGAGCTCTGTGTGCCCACCAGCGGAATTGAATGCGCGATTGGGTACGGATCTAACACGCCGTGATCTCAGTCACGTGCAGGGCAAGATTTTTCAGACGGCAGAGTGAAACCTGCATTTCACCCTAAGTTTGCGGGCACTTGTTTCTCCCCCTAAGACTCGACTACCCGGCAGGGATATTTCTCTGAGGGGAAGATGTATGTGAAGGGTGAGGGTGGTGCATGAAGCGTCGCGATTAACATTCCTGTCATTTGGCTCTTTCCAGTTCATTGAGAGCGCCGCTCGAGCACCGTGTGCCAAAGGCAACGAGGAAGCCCAGGCGCTGCTGCAGGGAAGGAAATCCTCGTACCTCACAGAATTTATATATCCGTTTCCCACGGGCTGGGATCAACAAAGCCTCACAGCCTCTGCCCAGGCAAAGTACGGAACGTGTCCCTGGGGGCAGGAGGAAACGGCTCTTCCATTTTGGGTCGACTTGCACACAAGCCGGTCTCAAGTTCCATGGGCAAGCTTCTCTGTTGTCATCTACAAATAAGTGGGAAATCCAGTAGAGGACCTGCACCGCTTGTCTCTTCCTCATCAGAGTATGTATGCATTTGCCACAGGCAAGGTGCAAGTACAGAGTGCTGTGTACTGTGCCTGCAATGTCAGCCAGCTAACCTTCTCCAGCACTGAGTGCTTTCTTCCTCTGCCCATTCACACAACGCGCTTGACCAAGGACTCTGATGTGTTCCTGGAAATGGACTTGACCGGACAGGAAACAGAGCCTATTCGTCCCTCTTAGAATGGGAAGTTTCCCCCGGTATCCTGAGAAACACTTTGAATGGAGCCACCCACAGCATGTTTGTCTCACAGGGTGGAGGACTCTGAAGGAAAGGTAGACTTTTGCCTTTGACACACGGAGGGGTGCGTTTCGTAAACATGGAGAGCTGATATTTCCCTTTGCTGTCAGAACTTGACTGCCACCACAGCCGCTGACGAATGTGATCGCAAGGGCTTGCAGACGGCCACTCGCAGCAGGTTTCACCCTGAAAGCCCATTAGGGAAGCGTTCCTCACCTTCAGAAGCAACGACTACACGCTCTAATGTATCTCGCAGCGAAGACATATTTGAAGTCTAGTGCAGCACTACATTGTTGAAGAGCTCAGGAATACTTTGGGCTCTCCGCTGAGGTGTTTGCAAGAAGTGCAAAACCTCTGCGTGCCGAAGGAGAGAAGGCCGGAGGGCTTGACACACTGCTGTGAATTCCTGCTGCCCATCGTAAACGGAATGTGTCGCCCTAAGCTCTGTACTCGCCGAGGTGTGTCAGAGAAGGCCAGTAAGGGCCGGAAGAGGTTGAGAGGGCTAGAGCCCGAGGAGTGTCGGCGAGAGCCCTAAAATCAGCCTACCATGAGCTTCACGGAACGCTGCGTGATGCTCTCTGCTCCAAAGCCATCAAGGGAGTAAGCTGTTCAGACGGCCTGCCAAGGCTGAGTTTTGCCCAGTCAAACTTCCTCTCTCCCATTTACAGGAAGGTATCTCTGGGAACACTGTCCTTGACGTGTATGTATGGCTGGCAGGGGACTGAAACAGGGCGTGAGTTCTCTCCCATGCGTGCTAACCAGCGTGCTGGGATAGGCGGTGTTTCCTCCGTCCTAGCCTGGCAATGGCCACAGCCTGCAAGCAAAGGCCTTCCCGTCCCGCCTACAACGAAGAGCTTCCCAAAGGGAACCTGAGCTTTTCAGCCGGCACAGTTTGACCTGTGTCTCACCTGAGGAATGCAGCCAAGTGTTTCCCTCTCTCGATTCAATGACCCTGCCCTGCGGCCTTTCCTTGAAAGGACGTCAAGGTCCAAGTGTGCTGTGTACGACATTGCTTGTTGCAGGCACCAGGAGTATTGCACGTGCTCTGGGAACTTCGAGCTCTGCCGGAGCTCTGTGTGCCCACCAGCGGAATTGAATGCGCGATTGGGTACGGATCTAACACGCCGTGATCTCAGTCACGTGCAGGGCAAGATTTTTCAGACGGCAGAGTGAAACCTGCATTTCACCCTAAGTTTGCGGGCACTTGTTTCTCCCCCTAAGACTCGACTACCCGGCAGGGATATTTCTCTGAGGGGAAGATGTATGTGAAGGGTGAGGGTGGTGCATGAAGCGTCGTGATTAACATTCCTGTCATTTGGCTCTTTCCAGTTCATTGAGAGCGCCGCTCGAGCACCGTGTGCCAAAGGCAACGAGGAAGCCCAGGCGCTGCTGCAGGGAAGGAAATCCTCGTACCTCACAGAATTTATATATCCGTTTCCCACGGGCTGGGATCAACAAAGCCTCACAGCCTCTGCCCAGGCAAAGTACGGAACGTGTCCCTGGGGGCAGGAGGAAACGGCTCTTCCATTTTGGGTCGACTTGCACACAAGCCGGTCTCAAGTTCCATGGGCAAGCTTCTCTGTTGTCATCTACAAATAAGTGGGAAATCCAGTAGAGGACCTGCACCGCTTGTCTCTTCCTCATCAGAGTATGTATGCATTTGCCACAGGCAAGGTGCAAGTACAGAGTGCTGTGTACTGTGCCTGCAATGTCAGCCAGCTAACCTTCTCCAGCACTGAGTGCTTTCTTCCTCTGCCCATTCACACAACGCGCTTGACCAAGGACTCTGATGTGTTCCTGGAAATGGACTTGACCGGACAGGAAACAGAGCCTATTCGTCCCTCTTAGAATGGGAAGTTTCGCCCGGTATCCTGAGAAACACTTTGAATGGAGCCACCCACAGCATGTTTGTCTCACAGGGTGGAGGACTCTGAAGGAAAGGTAGACTTTTGCCTTTGACACACGGAGGGGTGCGTTTCGTAAACATGGAGAGCTGATATTTCCCTTTGCTGTCAGAACTTGACTGCCACCACAGCCGCTGACGAATGTGATCGCAAGGGCTTGCAGACGGCCACTCGCAGCAGGTTTCACCCTGAAAGCCCATTAGGGAAGCGTTCCTCACCTTCAGAAGCAACGACTACACGCTCTAATGTATCTCGCAGCGAAGACATATTTGAAGTCTAGTGCAGCACTACATTGTTGAAGAGCTCAGGAATACTTTGGGCTCTCCGCTGAGGTGTTTGCAAGAAGTGCAAAACCTCTGCGTGCCGAAGGAGAGAAGGCCGGAGGGCTTGACACACTGCTGTGAATTCCTGCTGCCCATCGTAAACGGAATGTGTCGCCCTAAGCTCTGTACTCGCCGAGGTGTGTCAGAGAAGGCCAGTAAGGGCCGGAAGAGGTTGAGAGGGCTAGAGCCCGAGGAGTGTCGGCGAGAGCCCTAAAATCAGCCTACCATGAGCTTCACGGAACGCTGCGTGATGCTCTCTGCTCCAAAGCCATCAAGGGAGTAAGCTGTTCAGACGGCCTGCCAAGGCTGAGTTTTGCCCAGTCAAACTTCCTCTCTCCCATTTACAGGAAGGTATCTCTGGGAACACTGTCCTTGACGTGTATGTATGGCTGGCAGGGGACTGAAACAGGGCGTGAGTTCTCTCCCATGCGTGCTAACCAGCGGGCTGGGAAAGGCGGTGTTTCCTCCGTCCTAGCCTGGCAATGGCCACAGCCTGCAAGCAAAGGCCTTCCCGTCCCGCCTACAACGAAGAGCTTCCCAAAGGGAACCTGAGCTTTTCAGCCGGCACAGTTTGACCTGTGTCTCACCTGAGGAATGCAGCCAAGTGTTTCCCTCTCTCGATTCAATGACCCTGCCCTGCGGCCTTTCCTTGAAAGGACGTCAAGGTCCAAGTGTGCTGTGTACGACATTGCTTGTTGCAGGCACCAGGAGTATTGCACGTGCTCTGGGAACTTCGAGCTCTGCCGGAGCTCTGTGTGCCCACCAGCGGAATTGAATGCGCGATTGGGTACGGATCTAACACGCCGTGATCTCAGTCACGTGCAGGGCAAGATTTTTCAGACGGCAGAGTGAAACCTGCATTTCACCCTAAGTTTGCGGGCACTTGTTTCTCCCCCTAAGACTCGACTACCCGGCAGGGATATTTCTCTGAGGGGAAGATGTATGTGAAGGGTGAGGGTGGTGCATGAAGCGTCGCGATTAACATTCCTGTCATTTGGCTCTTTCCAGTTCATTGAGAGCGCCGCTCGAGCACCGTGTGCCAAAGGCAACGAGGAAGCCCAGGCGCTGCTGCAGGGAAGGAAATCCTCGTACCTCACAGAATTTATATATCCGTTTCCCACGGGCTGGGATCAACAAAGCCTCACAGCCTCTGCCCAGGCAAAGTACGGAACGTGTCCCTGGGGGCAGGAGGAAACGGCTCTTCCATTTTGGGTCGACTTGCACACAAGCCGGTCTCAAGTTCCATGGGCAAGCTTCTCTGTTGTCATCTACAAATAAGTGGGAAATCCAGTAGAGGACCTGCACCGCTTGTCTCTTCCTCATCAGAGTATGTATGCATTTGCCACAGGCAAGGTGCAAGTACAGAGTGCTGTGTACTGTGCCTGCAATGTCAGCCAGCTAACCTTCTCCAGCACTGAGTGCTTTCTTCCTCTGCCCATTCACACAACGCGCTTGACCAAGGACTCTGATGTGTTCCTGGAAATGGACTTGACCGGACAGGAAACAGAGCCTATTCGTCCCTCTTAGAATGGGAAGTTTCCCCCGGTATCCTGAGAAACACTTTGAATGGAGCCACCCACAGCATGTTTGTCTCACAGGGTGGAGGACTCTGAAGGAAAGGTAGACTTTTGCCTTTGACACACGGAGGGGTGCGTTTCGTAAACATGGAGAGCTGATATTTCCCTTTGCTGTCAGAACTTGACTGCCACCACAGCCGCTGACGAATGTGATCGCAAGGGCTTGCAGACGGCCACTCGCAGCAGGTTTCACCCTGAAAGCCCATTAGGGAAGCGTTCCTCACCTTCAGAAGCAACGACTACACGCTCTAATGTATCTCGCAGCGAAGACATATTTGAAGTCTAGTGCAGCACTACATTGTTGAAGAGCTCAGGAATACTTTGGGCTCTCCGCTGAGGTGTTTGCAAGAAGTGCAAAACCTCTGCGTGCCGAAGGAGAGAAGGCCGGAGGGCTTGACACACTGCTGTGAATTCCTGCTGCCCATCGTAAACGGAATGTGTCGCCCTAAGCTCTGTACTCGCCGAGGTGTGTCAGAGAAGGCCAGTAAGGGCCGGAAGAGGTTGAGAGGGCTAGAGCCCGAGGAGTGTCGGCGAGAGCCCTAAAATCAGCCTACCATGAGCTTCACGGAACGCTGCGTGATGCTCTCTGCTCCAAAGCCATCAAGGGAGTAAGCTGTTCAGACGGCCTGCCAAGGCTGAGTTTTGCCCAGTCAAACTTCCTCTCTCCCATTTACAGGAAGGTATCTCTGGGAACACTGTCCTTGACGTGTATGTATGGCTGGCAGGGGACTGAAACAGGGCGTGAGTTCTCTCCCATGCGTGCTAACCAGCGTGCTGGGATAGGCGGTGTTTCCTCCGTCCTAGCCTGGCAATGGCCACAGCCTGCAAGCAAAGGCCTTCCCGTCCCGCCTACAACGAAGAGCTTCCCAAAGGGAACCTGAGCTTTTCAGCCGGCACAGTTTGACCTGTGTCTCACCTGAGGAATGCAGCCAAGTGTTTCCCTCTCTCGATTCAATGACCCTGCCCTGCGGCCTTTCCTTGAAAGGACGTCAAGGTCCAAGTGTGCTGTGTACGACATTGCTTGTTGCAGGCACCAGGAGTATTGCACGTGCTCTGGGAACTTCGAGCTCTGCCGGAGCTCTGTGTGCCCACCAGCGGAATTGAATGCGCGATTGGGTACGGATCTAACACGCCGTGATCTCAGTCACGTGCAGGGCAAGATTTTTCAGACGGCAGAGTGAAACCTGCATTTCACCCTAAGTTTGCGGGCACTTGTTTCTCCCCCTAAGACTCGACTACCCGGCAGGGATATTTCTCTGAGGGGAAGATGTATGTGAAGGGTGAGGGTGGTGCATGAAGCGTCGTGATTAACATTCCTGTCATTTGGCTCTTTCCAGTTCATTGAGAGCGCCGCTCGAGCACCGTGTGCCAAAGGCAACGAGGAAGCCCAGGCGCTGCTGCAGGGAAGGAAATCCTCGTACCTCACAGAATTTATATATCCGTTTCCCACGGGCTGGGATCAACAAAGCCTCACAGCCTCTGCCCAGGCAAAGTACGGAACGTGTCCCTGGGGGCAGGAGGAAACGGCTCTTCCATTTTGGGTCGACTTGCACACAAGCCGGTCTCAAGTTCCATGGGCAAGCTTCTCTGTTGTCATCTACAAATAAGTGGGAAATCCAGTAGAGGACCTGCACCGCTTGTCTCTTCCTCATCAGAGTATGTATGCATTTGCCACAGGCAAGGTGCAAGTACAGAGTGCTGTGTACTGTGCCTGCAATGTCAGCCAGCTAACCTTCTCCAGCACTGAGTGCTTTCTTCCTCTGCCCATTCACACAACGCGCTTGACCAAGGACTCTGATGTGTTCCTGGAAATGGACTTGACCGGACAGGAAACAGAGCCTATTCGTCCCTCTTAGAATGGGAAGTTTCGCCCGGTATCCTGAGAAACACTTTGAATGGAGCCACCCACAGCATGTTTGTCTCACAGGGTGGAGGACTCTGAAGGAAAGGTAGACTTTTGCCTTTGACACACGGAGGGGTGCGTTTCGTAAACATGGAGAGCTGATATTTCCCTTTGCTGTCAGAACTTGACTGCCACCACAGCCGCTGACGAATGTGATCGCAAGGGCTTGCAGACGGCCACTCGCAGCAGGTTTCACCCTGAAAGCCCATTAGGGAAGCGTTCCTCACCTTCAGAAGCAACGACTACACGCTCTAATGTATCTCGCAGCGAAGACATATTTGAAGTCTAGTGCAGCACTACATTGTTGAAGAGCTCAGGAATACTTTGGGCTCTCCGCTGAGGTGTTTGCAAGAAGTGCAAAACCTCTGCGTGCCGAAGGAGAGAAGGCCGGAGGGCTTGACACACTGCTGTGAATTCCTGCTGCCCATCGTAAACGGAATGTGTCGCCCTAAGCTCTGTACTCGCCGAGGTGTGTCAGAGAAGGCCAGTAAGGGCCGGAAGAGGTTGAGAGGGCTAGAGCCCGAGGAGTGTCGGCGAGAGCCCTAAAATCAGCCTACCATGAGCTTCACGGAACGCTGCGTGATGCTCTCTGCTCCAAAGCCATCAAGGGAGTAAGCTGTTCAGACGGCCTGCCAAGGCTGAGTTTTGCCCAGTCAAACTTCCTCTCTCCCATTTACAGGAAGGTATCTCTGGGAACACTGTCCTTGACGTGTATGTATGGCTGGCAGGGGACTGAAACAGGGCGTGAGTTCTCTCCCATGCGTGCTAACAAGCGTGCTGGGAAAGGCGGTGTTTCCTCCGTCCTAGCCTGGCAATGGCCACAGCCTGCAAGCAAAGGCCTTCCCGTCCCGCCTACAACGAAGAGCTTCCCAAAGGGAACCTGAGCTTTTCAGCCGGCACAGTTTGACCTGTGTCTCACCTGAGGAATGCAGCCAAGTGTTTCCCTCTCTCGATTCAATGACCCTGCCCTGCGGCCTTTCCTTGAAAGGACGTCAAGGTCCAAGTGTGCTGTGTACGACATTGCTTGTTGCAGGCACCAGGAGTATTGCACGTGCTCTGGGAACTTCGAGCTCTGCCGGAGCTCTGTGTGCCCACCAGCGGAATTGAATGCGCGATTGGGTACGGATCTAACACGCCGTGATCTCAGTCACGTGCAGGGCAAGATTTTTCAGACGGCAGAGTGAAACCTGCATTTCACCCTAAGTTTGCGGGCACTTGTTTCTCCCCCTAAGACTCGACTACCCGGCAGGGATATTTCTCTGAGGGGAAGATGTATGTGAAGGGTGAGGGTGGTGCATGAAGCGTCGCGATTAACATTCCTGTCATTTGGCTCTTTCCAGTTCATTGAGAGCACCGCTCGAGCACCGTGTGCCAAAGGCAACGAGGAAGCCCAGGCGCTGCTGCAGGGAAGGAAATCCTCGTACCTCACAGAATTTATATATCCGTTTCCCACGGGCTGGGATCAACAAAGCCTCACAGCCTCTGCCCAGGCAAAGTACGGAACGTGTCCCTGGGGGCAGGAGGAAACGGCTCTTCCATTTTGGGTCGACTTGCACACAAGCCGGTCTCAAGTTCCATGGGCAAGCTTCTCTGTTGTCATCTACAAATAAGTGGGAAATCCAGTAGAGGACCTGCACCGCTTGTCTCTTCCTCATCAGAGTATGTATGCATTTGCCACAGGCAAGGTGCAAGTACAGAGTGCTGTGTACTGTGCCTGCAATGTCAGCCAGCTAACCTTCTCCAGCACTGAGTGCTTTCTTCCTCTGCCCATTCACACAACGCGCTTGACCAAGGACTCTGATGTGTTCCTGGAAATGGACTTGACCGGACAGGAAACAGAGCCTATTCGTCCCTCTTAGAATGGGAAGTTTCGCCCGGTATCCTGAGAAACACTTTGAATGGAGCCACCCACAGCATGTTTGTCTCACAGGGTGGAGGACTCTGAAGGAAAGGTAGACTTTTGCCTTTGACACACGGAGGGGTGCGTTTCGTAAACATGGAGAGCTGATATTTCCCTTTGCTGTCAGAACTTGACTGCCACCACAGCCGCTGACGAATGTGATCGCAAGGGCTTGCAGACGGCCACTCGCAGCAGGTTTCACCCTGAAAGCCCATTAGGGAAGCGTTCCTCACCTTCAGAAGCAACGACTACACGCTCTAATGTATCTCGCAGCGAAGACATATTTGAAGTCTAGTGCAGCACTACATTGTTGAAGAGCTCAGGAATACTTTGGGCTCTCCGCTGAGGTGTTTGCAAGAAGTGCAAAACCTCTGCGTGCCGAAGGAGAGAAGGCCGGAGGGCTTGACACACTGCTGTGAATTCCTGCTGCCCATCGTAAACGGAATGTGTCGCCCTAAGCTCTGTACTCGCCGAGGTGTGTCAGAGAAGGCCAGTAAGGGCCGGAAGAGGTTGAGAGGGCTAGAGCCCGAGGAGTGTCGGCGAGAGCCCTAAAATCAGCCTACCATGAGCTTCACGGAACGCTGCGTGATGCTCTCTGCTCCAAAGCCATCAAGGGAGTAAGCTGTTCAGACGGCCTGCCAAGGCTGAGTTTTGCCCAGTCAAACTTCCTCTCTCCCATTTACAGGAAGGTATCTCTGGGAACACTGTCCTTGACGTGTATGTATGGCTGGCAGGGGACTGAAACAGGGCGTGAGTTCTCTCCCATGCGTGCTAACCAGCGTGCTGGGATAGGCGGTGTTTCCTCCGTCCTAGCCTGGCAATGGCCACAGCCTGCAAGCAAAGGCCTTCCCGTCCCGCCTACAACGAAGAGCTTCCCAAAGGGAACCTGAGCTTTTCAGCCGGCACAGTTTGACCTGTGTCTCACCTGAGGAATGCAGCCAAGTGTTTCCCTCTCTCGATTCAATGACCCTGCCCTGCGGCCTTTCCTTGAAAGGACGTCAAGGTCCAAGTGTGCTGTGTACGACATTGCTTGTTGCAGGCACCAGGAGTATTGCACGTGCTCTGGGAACTTCGAGCTCTGCCGGAGCTCTGTGTGCCCACCAGCGGAATTGAATGCGCGATTGGGTACGGATCTAACACGCCGTGATCTCAGTCACGTGCAGGGCAAGATTTTTCAGACGGCAGAGTGAAACCTGCATTTCACCCTAAGTTTGCGGGCACTTGTTTCTCCCCCTAAGACTCGACTACCCGGCAGGGATATTTCTCTGAGGGGAAGATGTATGTGAAGGGTGAGGGTGGTGCATGAAGCGTCGTGATTAACATTCCTGTCATTTGGCTCTTTCCAGTTCATTGAGAGCGCCGCTCGAGCACCGTGTGCCAAAGGCAACGAGGAAGCCCAGGCGCTGCTGCAGGGAAGGAAATCCTCGTACCTCACAGAATTTATATATCCGTTTCCCACGGGCTGGGATCAACAAAGCCTCACAGCCTCTGCCCAGGCAAAGTACGGAACGTGTCCCTGGGGGCAGGAGGAAACGGCTCTTCCATTTTGGGTCGACTTGCACACAAGCCGGTCTCAAGTTCCATGGGCAAGCTTCTCTGTTGTCATCTACAAATAAGTGGGAAATCCAGTAGAGGACCTGCACCGCTTGTCTCTTCCTCATCAGAGTATGTATGCATTTGCCACAGGCAAGGTGCAAGTACAGAGTGCTGTGTACTGTGCCTGCAATGTCAGCCAGCTAACCTTCTCCAGCACTGAGTGCTTTCTTCCTCTGCCCATTCACACAACGCGCTTGACCAAGGACTCTGATGTGTTCCTGGAAATGGACTTGACCGGACAGGAAACAGAGCCTATTCGTCCCTCTTAGAATGGGAAGTTTCGCCCGGTATCCTGAGAAACACTTTGAATGGAGCCACCCACAGCATGTTTGTCTCACAGGGTGGAGGACTCTGAAGGAAAGGTAGACTTTTGCCTTTGACACACGGAGGGGTGCGTTTCGTAAACATGGAGAGCTGATATTTCCCTTTGCTGTCAGAACTTGACTGCCACCACAGCCGCTGACGAATGTGATCGCAAGGGCTTGCAGACGGCCACTCGCAGCAGGTTTCACCCTGAAAGCCCATTAGGGAAGCGTTCCTCACCTTCAGAAGCAACGACTACACGCTCTAATGTATCTCGCAGCGAAGACATATTTGAAGTCTAGTGCAGCACTACATTGTTGAAGAGCTCAGGAATACTTTGGGCTCTCCGCTGAGGTGTTTGCAAGAAGTGCAAAACCTCTGCGTGCCGAAGGAGAGAAGGCCGGAGGGCTTGACACACTGCTGTGAATTCCTGCTGCCCATCGTAAACGGAATGTGTCGCCCTAAGCTCTGTACTCGCCGAGGTGTGTCAGAGAAGGCCAGTAAGGGCCGGAAGAGGTTGAGAGGGCTAGAGCCCGAGGAGTGTCGGCGAGAGCCCTAAAATCAGCCTACCATGAGCTTCACGGAACGCTGCGTGATGCTCTCTGCTCCAAAGCCATCAAGGGAGTAAGCTGTTCAGACGGCCTGCCAAGGCTGAGTTTTGCCCAGTCAAACTTCCTCTCTCCCATTTACAGGAAGGTATCTCTGGGAACACTGTCCTTGACGTGTATGTATGGCTGGCAGTGGACTGAAACAGGGCGTGAGTTCTCTCCCATGCGTGCTAACCAGCGTGCTGGGATAGGCGGTGTTTCCTCCGTCCTAGCCTGGCAATGGCCACAGCCTGCAAGCAAAGGCCTTCCCGTCCCGCCTACAACGAAGAGCTTCCCAAAGGGAACCTGAGCTTTTCAGCCGGCACAGTTTGACCTGTGTCTCACCTGAGGAATGCAGCCAAGTGTTTCCCTCTCTCGATTCAATGACCCTGCCCTGCGGCCTTTCCTTGAAAGGACGTCAAGGTCCAAGTGTGCTGTGTACGACATTGCTTGTTGCAGGCACCAGGAGTATTGCACGTGCTCTGGGAACTTCGAGCTCTGCCGGAGCTCTGTGTGCCCACCAGCGGAATTGTATGCGCGATTGGGTACGGATCTAACACGCCGTGATCTCAGTCACGTGCAGGGCAAGATTTTTCAGACGGCAGAGTGAAACCTGCATTTCACCCTAAGTTTGCGGGCACTTGTTTCTCCCCCTAAGACTCGACTACCCGGCAGGGATATTTCTCTGAGGGGAAGATGTATGTGAAGGGTGAGGGTGGTGCATGAAGCGTCGTGATTAACATTCCTGTCATTTGGCTCTTTCCAGTTCATTGAGAGCGCCGCTCGAGCACCGTGTGCCAAAGGCAACGAGGAAGCCCAGGCGCTGCTGCAGGGAAGGAAATCCTCGTACCTCACAGAATTTATATATCCGTTTCCCACGGGCTGGGATCAACAAAGCCTCACAGCCTCTGCCCAGGCAAAGTACGGAACGTGTCCCTGGGGGCAGGAGGAAACGGCTCTTCCATTTTGGGTCGACTTGCACACAAGCCGGTCTCAAGTTCCATGGGCAAGCTTCTCTGTTGTCATCTACAAATAAGTGGGAAATCCAGTAGAGGACCTGCACCGCTTGTCTCTTCCTCATCAGAGTATGTATGCATTTGCCACAGGCAAGGTGCAAGTACAGAGTGCTGTGTACTGTGCCTGCAATGTCAGCCAGCTAACCTTCTCCAGCACTGAGTGCTTTCTTCCTCTGCCCATTCACACAACGCGCTTGACCAAGGACTCTGATGTGTTCCTGGAAATGGACTTGACCGGACAGGAAACAGAGCCTATTCGTCCCTCTTAGAATGGGAAGTTTCGCCCGGTATCCTGAGAAACACTTTGAATGGAGCCACCCACAGCATGTTTGTCTCACAGGGTGGAGGACTCTGAAGGAAAGGTAGACTTTTGCCTTTGACACACGGAGGGGTGCGTTTCGTAAACATGGAGAGCTGATATTTCCCTTTGCTGTCAGAACTTGACTGCCACCACAGCCGCTGACGAATGTGATCGCAAGGGCTTGCAGACGGCCACTCGCAGCAGGTTTCACCCTGAAAGCCCATTAGGGAAGCGTTCCTCACCTTCAGAAGCAACGACTACACGCTCTAATGTATCTCGCAGCGAAGACATATTTGAAGTCTAGTGCAGCACTACATTGTTGAAGAGCTCAGGAATACTTTGGGCTCTCCGCTGAGGTGTTTGCAAGAAGTGCAAAACCTCTGCGTGCCGAAGGAGAGAAGGCCGGAGGGCTTGACACACTGCTGTGAATTCCTGCTGCCCATCGTAAACGGAATGTGTCGCCCTAAGCTCTGTACTCGCCGAGGTGTGTCAGAGAAGGCCAGTAAGGGCCGGAAGAGGTTGAGAGGGCTAGAGCCCGAGGAGTGTCGGCGAGAGCCCTAAAATCAGCCTACCATGAGCTTCACGGAACGCTGCGTGATGCTCTCTGCTCCAAAGCCATCAAGGGAGTAAGCTGTTCAGACGGCCTGCCAAGGCTGAGTTTTGCCCAGTCAAACTTCCTCTCTCCCATTTACAGGAAGGTATCTCTGGGAACACTGTCCTTGACGTGTATGTATGGCTGGCAGGGGACTGAAACAGGGCGTGAGTTCTCTCCCATGCGTGCTAACCAGCGTGCTGGGATAGGCGGTGTTTCCTCCGTCCTAGCCTGGCAATGGCCACAGCCTGCAAGCAAAGGCCTTCCCGTCCCGCCTACAACGAAGAGCTTCCCAAAGGGAACCTGAGCTTTTCAGCCGGCACAGTTTGACCTGTGTCTCACCTGAGGAATGCAGCCAAGTGTTTCCCTCTCTCGATTCAATGACCCTGCCCTGCGGCCTTTCCTTGAAAGGACGTCAAGGTCCAAGTGTGCTGTGTACGACATTGCTTGTTGCAGGCACCAGGAGTATTGCACGTGCTCTGGGAACTTCGAGCTCTGCCGGAGCTCTGTGTGCCCACCAGCGGAATTGAATGCGCGATTGGGTACGGATCTAACACGCCGTGATCTCAGTCACGTGCAGGGCAAGATTTTTCAGACGGCAGAGTGAAACCTGCATTTCACCCTAAGTTTGCGGGCACTTGTTTCTCCCCCTAAGACTCGACTACCCGGCAGGGATATTTCTCTGAGGGGAAGATGTATGTGAAGGGTGAGGGTGGTGCATGAAGCGTCGTGATTAACATTCCTGTCATTTGGCTCTTTCCAGTTCATTGAGAGCGCCGCTCGAGCACCGTGTGCCAAAGGCAACGAGGAAGCCCAGGCGCTGCTGCAGGGAAGGAAATCCTCGTACCTCACAGAATTTATATATCCGTTTCCCACGGGCTGGGATCAACAAAGCCTCACAGCCTCTGCCCAGGCAAAGTACGGAACGTGTCCCTGGGGGCAGGAGGAAACGGCTCTTCCATTTTGGGTAGACTTGCACACAAGCCGGTCTCAAGTTCCATGGGCAAGCTTCTCTGTTGTCATCTACAAATAAGTGGGAAATCCAGTAGAGGACCTGCACCGCTTGTCTCTTCCTCATCAGAGTATGTATGCATTTGCCACAGGCAAGGTGCAAGTACAGAGTGCTGTGTACTGTGCCTGCAATGTCAGCCAGCTAACCTTCTCCAGCACTGAGTGCTTTCTTCCTCTGCCCATTCACACAACGCGCTTGACCAAGGACTCTGATGTGTTCCTGGAAATGGACTTGACCGGACAGGAAACAGAGCCTATTCGTCCCTCTTAGAATGGGAAGTTTCGCCCGGTATCCTGAGAAACACTTTGAATGGAGCCACCCACAGCATGTTTGTCTCACAGGGTTGAGGACTCTGAAGGAAAGGTAGACTTTTGCCTTTGACACACGGAGGGGTGCGTTTCGTAAACATGGAGAGCTGATATTTCCCTTTGCTGTCAGAACTTGACTGCCACCACAGCCGCTGACGAATGTGATCGCAAGGGCTTGCAGACGGCCACTCGCAGCAGGTTTCACCCTGAAAGCCCATTAGGGAAGCGTTCCTCACCTTCAGAAGCAACGACTACACGCTCTAATGTATCTCGCAGGGAAGACATATTTGAAGTCTAGTGCAGCACTACATTGTTGAAGAGCTCAGGAATACTTTGGGCTCTCCGCTGAGGTGTTTGCAAGAAGTGCAAAACCTCTGCGTGCCGAAGGAGAGAAGGCCGGAGGGCTTGACACACTGCTGTGAATTCCTGCTGCCCATCGTAAACGGAATGTGTCGCCCTAAGCTCTGTACTCGCCGAGGTGTGTCAGAGAAGGCCAGTAAGGGCCGGAAGAGGTTGAGAGGGCTAGAGCCCGAGGAGTGTCGGCGAGAGCCCTAAAATCAGCCTACCATGAGCTTCACGGAACGCTGCGTGATGCTCTCTGCTCCAAAGCCATCAAGGGAGTAAGCTGTTCAGACGGCCTGCCAAGGCTGAGTTTTGCCCAGTCAAACTTCCTCTCTCCCATTTACAGGAAGGTATCTCTGGGAACACTGTCCTTGACGTGTATGTATGGCTGGCAGGGGACTGAAACAGGGCGTGAGTTCTCTCCCATGCGTGCTAACAAGCGTGCTGGGAAAGGCGGTGTTTCCTCCGTCCTAGCCTGGCAATGGCCACAGCCTGCAAGCAAAGGCCTTCCCGTCCCGCCTACAACGAAGAGCTTCCCAAAGGGAACCTGAGCTTTTCAGCCGGCACAGTTTGACCTGTGTCTCACCTGAGGAATGCAGCCAAGTGTTTCCCTCTCTCGATTCAATGACCCTGCCCTGCGGCCTTTCCTTGAAAGGACGTCAAGGTCCCAGTGTGCTGTGTACGACATTGCTTGTTGCAGGCACCAGGAGTATTGCACGTGCTCTGGGAACTTCGAGCTCTGCCGGAGCTCTGTGTGCCCACCAGCGGAATTGTATGTGCGATTGGGTACGGATCTAACACGCCGTGATCTCAGTCACGTGCAGGGCAAGATTTTTCAGACGGCAGAGTGAAACCTGCATTTCACCCTAAGTTTGCGGGCACTTGTTTCTCCCCCTAAGACTCGACTACCCGTCAGGGATATTTCTCTGAGGGGAAGACGTATGTGAAGGGTGAGGGTGGTGCATGAAGCGTCGTGATTAACATTCCTGTCATTTGGCTCTTTCCAGTTCATTGAGAGCGCCGCTCGAGCACCGTGTGCCAAAGGCAACGTGGAAGCCCAGGCGCCGCTGCAGGGAAGGAAATCCTCGTTCCTCACAGAATTTATATATCCGTTTCCCACGGGCTGGGATCAACAAAGCCTCACAGCCTCTGCCCAGGCAAAGTACGGAACGTGTCCCTGGGGGCAGGAGGAAACGGCTCTTCCATTTTGGGTCGACTTGCACACAAGGCGGTCTCAAGTTCCATGGGCAAGCTTCTCTGTTGTCATCTACAAATAAGTGGGAAATCCAGTAGAGGACCTGCACCGCTTGTCTCTTCCTCATCAGAGTATGTATGCATTTGCCACAGGCAAGGTGCAAGTACAGAGTGCTGCGTACTGTGCCTGCAATGTCAGCCAGCTAACCTTCTCCAGCACTGAGTGCTTTCTTCCTCTGCCCATTCACACAACGCGCTTGACCAAGGACTCTGATGTGTTCCTGGAAATGGACTTGACCGGACAGGAAACAGCCTATTCGTCCCTCTTAGAATGGGAAGTTTCCCCCGGTATCCTGAGAAACACTTTGAATGGAGCCACCCACACCATGTTTGTCTCACAGGGTTGAGGACTCTGAAGGAAAGGTAGACTTTTGCCTTTGACACACGGAGGGGTGCGTTTCGTAAACAGGGAGAGCTGATATTTCCATTTGCTGTCAGAACTTGACTGCCACCACAGCCGCTGACGAATGTGATCGCAAGGGCTTGCAGACGGCCACTCGCAGCAGGTTTCACCCTGAAAGCCCATTAGGGAGGCGTTCCTCACCTTCAGAAGCAACGACTACACGCTCTAATGTGTCTCGCAGCGAAGACATATTTGAAGTCTAGTGCAGCACCACATTGTTGAAGAGCTCAGGAGTACTTTGGGCTCTCCGCTGAGGTGTTTGCAAGAAGTGCAAAACCTCTGCGTGCCGAAGGAGAGAAGGCCGGAGGGCTTGACACACTGCTGTGAATTCCTGCTGCCCATCGTAAACGGAATGCGTCGCCCTAAGCTCTGTACTCGCCGAGGTGTGTCAGAGAAGGCCAGTAAGGGCCGGAAGAGGTTGAGAGTGCTAGAGCCCGAGGAGTGTCGGCGAGAGCCCTAAAATCAGCCTACCATGAGCTTCACGGAACGCTGCGTGATGCTCTCTGCTCCAAAGCCATCAAGGGAGTAAGCTGCTCAGACGGCCTGCCAAGGCTGAGTTGTGCCCAGTCAAACTTCCTCTCTCCCATTTACAGGAAGGTATCTCTGGGAACACTGTCCTTGACGTGTATGTATGGCTGGCAGGGGACTGAAACAGGGCGTGAGTTCTCTCCCATGCGTGCTAACCAGCGGGCTGGGAAAGGCGGTGTTTCCTCCGTCCTAGCCTGGCAATGGCCACAGCCTGCAAGCAAAGGCCTTCCCGTCCCGCCTACAACGAAGAGCTTCCCAAAGGGAACCTGAGCTTTTCAGCCGGCACAGTTTGACCTGTGTCTCACCTGAGGAATGCAGCCAAGTGTTTCCCTCTCTCGATTCAATGACCCTGCCCTGCGGCCTTTCCTTGAAAGGACGTCAAGGTCCCAGTGTGCTGTGTACGACATTGCTTGTTGCAGGCACCAGGAGTATTGCACGTGCTCTGGGAACTTCGAGCTCTGCCGGAGCTCTGTGTGCCCACCAGCGGAATTGTATGTGCGATTGGGTACGGATCTAACACGCCGTGATCTCAGTCACGTGCAGGGCAAGATTTTTCAGACGGCAGAGTGAAACCTGCATTTCACCCTAAGTTTGCGGGCACTTGTTTCTCCCCCTAAGACTCGACTACCCGGCAGGGATATTTCTCTGAGGGGAAGACGTATGTGAAGGGTGAGGGTGGTGCATGAAGCGTCGTGATTAACATTCCTGTCATTTGGCTCTTTCCAGTTCATTGAGAGCGCCGCTCGAGCACCGTGTGCCAAAGGCAACGAGGAAGCCCAGGCGCCGCTGCAGGGAAGGAAATCCTCGTTCCTCACAGAATTTATATATCCGTTTCCCACGGGCTGGGATCAACAAAGCCTCACAGCCTCTGCCCAGGCAAAGTACGGAACGTGTCCCTGGGGGCAGGAGGAAACGGCTCTTCCATTTTGGGTCGACTTGCACATAAGCCGGTCTCAAGTTCCATGGGCAAGCTTCTCTGTTGTCATCTACAAATAAGTGGGAAATCCAGTAGAGGACCTGCACCGCTTGTCTCTTCCTCATCAGAGTATGTATGCATTTGCCACAGGCAAGGTGCAAGTACAGAGTGCTGCGTACTGTGCCTGCAATGTCAGCCAGCTAACCTTCTCCAGCACTGAGTGCTTTCTTCCTCTGCCCATTCACACAACGCGCTTGACCAAGGACTCTGATGTGTTCCTGGAAATGGACTTGACCGGACAGGAAACAGAGCCTATTCGTCCCTCTTAGAATGGGAAGTTTCCCCCGGTATCCTGAGAAACACTTTGAATGGAGCCACCCACACCATGTTTGTCTCACAGGGTTGAGGACTCTGAAGGAAAGGTAGACTTTTGCCTTTGACACACGGAGGGGTGCGTTTCGTAAACAGGGAGAGCTGATATTTCCATTTGCTGTCAGAACTTGACTGCCACCACAGCCGCTGACGAATGTGATCGCAAGGGCTTACAGACGGCCACTCGCAGCAGGTTTCACCCTGAAAGCCCATTAGGGAGGCGTTCCTCACCTTCAGAAGCAACGACTACACGCTCTAATGTGTCTCGCAGCGAAGACATATTTGAAGTCTAGTGCAGCACCACATTGTTGAAGAGCTCAGGAGTACTTTGGGCTCTCCGCTGAGGTGTTTGCAAGAAGTGCAAAACCTCTGCGTGCCGAAGGAGAGAAGGCCGGAGGGCTTGACACACTGCTGTGAATTCCTGCTGCCCATCGTAAACGGAATGCGTCGCCCTAAGCTCTGTACTCGCCGAGGTGTGTCAGAGAAGGCCAGTAAGGGCCGGAAGAGGTTGAGAGTGCTAGAGCCCGAGGAGTGTCGGCGAGAGCCCTAAAATCAGCCTACCATGAGCTTCACGGAACGCTGCGTGATGCTCTCTGCTCCAAAGCCATCAAGGGAGTAAGCTGCTCAGACGGCCTGCCAAGGCTGAGTTGTGCCCAGTCAAACTTCCTCTCTCCCATTTACAGCAAGGTATCTCTGGGAACACTGTCCTTGACGTGTATGTATGGCTGGCAGGGGACTGAAACAGGGCGTGAGTTCTCTCCCATGCGTGCTAACCAGCGTGCTGGGAAAGGCGGTGTTTCCTCCGTCCTAGCCTGGCAATGGCCACAGCCTGCAAGCAAAGGCCTTCCCGTCCCGCCTACAACGAAGAGCTTCCCAAAGGGAACCTGAGCTTTTCAGCCGGCACAGTTTGACCTGTGTCTCACCTGAGGAATGCAGCCAAGTGTTTCCCTCTCTCGATTCAATGACCCTGCCCTGCGGCCTTTCCTTGAAAGGACGTCAAGGTCCCAGTGTGCTGTGTACGACATTGCTTGTTGCAGGCACCAGGAGTATTGCACGTGCTCTGGGAACTTCGAGCTCTGCCGGAGCTCTGTGTGCCCACCAGCGGAATTGTATGTGCGATTGGGTACGGATCTAACACGCCGTGATCTCAGTCACGTGCAGGGCAAGATTTTTCAGACGGCAGAGTGAAACCTGCATTTCACCCTAAGTTTGCGGGCACTTGTTTCTCCCCCTAAGACTCGACTACCCGTCAGGGATATTTCTCTGAGGGGAAGACGTATGTGAAGGGTGAGGGTGGTGCATGAAGCGTCGTGATTAACATTCCTGTCATTTGGCTCTTTCCAGTTCATTGAGAGCGCCGCTCGAGCACCGTGTGCCAAAGGCAACGTGGAAGCCCAGGCGCCGCTGCAGGGAAGGAAATCCTCGTTCCTCACAGAATTTATATATCCGTTTCCCACGGGCTGGGATCAACAAAGCCTCACAGCCTCTGCCCAGGCAAAGTACGGAACGTGTCCCTGGGGGCAGGAGGAAACGGCTCTTCCATTTTGGGTCGACTTGCACATAAGGCGGTCTCAAGTTCCATGGGCAAGCTTCTCTGTTGTCATCTACAAATAAGTGGGAAATCCAGTAGAGGACCTGCACCGCTTGTCTCTTCCTCATCAGAGTATGTATGCATTTGCCACAGGCAAGGTGCAAGTACAGAGTGCTGCGTACTGTGCCTGCAATGTCAGCCAGCTAACCTTCTCCAGCACTGAGTGCTTTCTTCCTCTGCCCATTCACACAACGCGCTTGACCAAGGACTCTGATGTGTTCCTGGAAATGGACTTGACCGGCCAGGAAACAGAGCCTATTCGTCCCTCTTAGAATGGGAAGTTTCCCCCGGTATCCTGAGAAACACTTTGAATGGAGCCACCCACACCATGTTTGTCTCACAGGGTTGAGGACTCTGAAGGAAAGGTAGACTTTTGCCTTTGACACACGGAGGGGTGCGTTTCGTAAACAGGGAGAGCTGATATTTCCATTTGCTGTCAGAACTTGACTGCCACCACAGCCGCTGACGAATGTGATCGCAAGGGCTTGCAGACGGCCACTCGCAGCAGGTTTCACCCTGAAAGCCCATTAGGGAGGCGTTCCTCACCTTCAGAAGCAACGACTACACGCTCTAATGTGTCTCGCAGCGAAGACATATTTGAAGTCTAGTGCAGCACCACATTGTTGAAGAGCTCAGGAGTACTTTGGGCTCTCCGCTGAGGTGTTTGCAAGAAGTGCAAAACCTCTGCGTGCCGAAGGAGAGAAGGCCGGAGGGCTTGACACACTGCTGTGAATTCCTGCTGCCCATCGTAAACGGAATGCGTCGCCCTAAGCTCTGTACTCGCCGAGGTGTGTCAGAGAAGGCCAGTAAGGGCCGGAAGAGGTTGAGAGTGCTAGAGCCCGAGGAGTGTCGGCGAGAGCCCTAAAATCAGCCTACCATGAGCTTCACGGAACGCTGCGTGATGCTCTCTGCTCCAAAGCCATCAAGGGAGTAAGCTGCTCAGACGGCCTGCCAAGGCTGAGTTGTGCCCAGTCAAACTTCCTCTCTCCCATTTACAGGAAGGTATCTCTGGGAACACTGTCCTTGACGTGTATGTATGGCTGGCAGGGGACTGAAACAGGGCGTGAGTTCTCTCCCATGCGTGCTAACCAGCGGGCTGGGAAAGGCGGTGTTTCCTCCGTCCTAGCCTGGCAATGGCCACAGCCTGCAAGCAAAGGCCTTCCCGTCCCGCCTACAACGAAGAGCTTCCCAAAGGGAACCTGAGCTTTTCAGCCGGCACAGTTTGACCTGTGTCTCACCTGAGGAATGCAGCCAAGTGTTTCCCTCTCTCGATTCAATGACCCTGCCCTGCGGCCTTTCCTTGAAAGGACGTCAAGGTCCCAGTGTGCTGTGTACGACATTGCTTGTTGCAGGCACCAGGAGTATTGCACGTGCTCTGGGAACTTCGAGCTCTGCCGGAGCTCTGTGTGCCCACCAGCGGAATTGTATGTGCGATTGGGTACGGATCTAACACGCCGTGATCTCAGTCACGTGCAGGGCAAGATTTTTCAGACGGCAGAGTGAAACCTGCATTTCACCCTAAGTTTGCGGGCACTTGTTTCTCCCCCTAAGACTCGACTACCCGTCAGGGATATTTCTCTGAGGGGAAGACGTATGTGAAGGGTGAGGGTGGTGCATGAAGCGTCGTGATTAACATTCCTGTCATTTGGCTCTTTCCAGTTCATTGAGAGCGCCGCTCGAGCACCGTGTGCCAAAGGCAACGAGGAAGCCCAGGCGCCGCTGCAGGGAAGGAAATCCTCGTTCCTCACAGAATTTATATATCCGTTTCCCACGGGCTGGGATCAACAAAGCCTCACAGCCTCTGCCCAGGCAAAGTACGGAACGTGTCCCTGGGGGCAGGAGGAAACGGCTCTTCCATTTTGGGTCGACTTGCACATAAGCCGGTCTCAAGTTCCATGGGCAAGCTTCTCTGTTGTCATCTACAAATAAGTGGGAAATCCAGTAGAGGACCTGCACCGCTTGTCTCTTCCTCATCAGAGTATGTATGCATTTGCCACAGGCAAGGTGCAAGTACAGAGTGCTGCGTACTGTGCCTGCAATGTCAGCCAGCTAACCTTCTCCAGCACTGAGTGCTTTCTTCCTCTGCCCATTCACACAACGCGCTTGACCAAGGACTCTGATGTGTTCCTGGAAATGGACTTGACCGGACAGGAAACAGAGCCTATTCGTCCCTCTTAGAATGGGAAGTTTCCCCCGGTATCCTGAGAAACACTTTGAATGGAGCCACCCACACCATGTTTGTCTCACAGGGTTGAGGACTCTGAAGGAAAGGTAGACTTTTGCCTTTGACACACGGAGGGGTGCGTTTCGTAAACAGGGAGAGCTGATATTTCCATTTGCTGTCAGAACTTGACTGCCACCACAGCCGCTGACGAATGTGATCGCAAGGGCTTACAGACGGCCACTCGCAGCAGGTTTCACCCTGAAAGCCCATTAGGGAGGCGTTCCTCACCTTCAGAAGCAACGACTACACGCTCTAATGTGTCTCGCAGCGAAGACATATTTGAAGTCTAGTGCAGCACCACATTGTTGAAGAGCTCAGGAGTACTTTGGGCTCTCCGCTGAGGTGTTTGCAAGAAGTGCAAAACCTCTGCGTGCCGAAGGAGAGAAGGCCGGAGGGCTTGACACACTGCTGTGAATTCCTGCTGCCCATCGTAAACGGAATGCGTCGCCCTAAGCTCTGTACTCGCCGAGGTGTGTCAGAGAAGGCCAGTAAGGGCCGGAAGAGGTTGAGAGTGCTAGAGCCCGAGGAGTGTCGGCGAGAGCCCTAAAATCAGCCTACCATGAGCTTCACGGAACGCTGCGTGATGCTCTCTGCTCCAAAGCCATCAAGGGAGTAAGCTGCTCAGACGGCCTGCCAAGGCTGAGTTGTGCCCAGTCAAACTTCCTCTCTCCCATTTACAGCAAGGTATCTCTGGGAACACTGTCCTTGACGTGTATGTATGGCTGGCAGGGGACTGAAACAGGGCGTGAGTTCTCTCCCATGCGTGCTAACCAGCGTGCTGGGAAAGGCGGTGTTTCCTCCGTCCTAGCCTGGCAATGGCCACAGCCTGCAAGCAAAGGCCTTCCCGTCCCGCCTACAACGAAGAGCTTCCCAAAGGGAACCTGAGCTTTTCAGCCGGCACAGTTTGACCTGTGTCTCACCTGAGGAATGCAGCCAAGTGTTTCCCTCTCTCGATTCAATGACCCTGCCCTGCGGCCTTTCCTTGAAAGGACGTCAAGGTCCCAGTGTGCTGTGTACGACATTGCTTGTTGCAGGCACCAGGAGTATTGCACGTGCTCTGGGAACTTCGAGCTCTGCCGGAGCTCTGTGTGCCCACCAGCGGAATTGTATGTGCGATTGGGTACGGATCTAACACGCCGTGATCTCAGTCACGTGCAGGGCAAGATTTTTCAGACGGCAGAGTGAAACCTGCATTTCACCCTAAGTTTGCGGGCACTTGTTTCTCCCCCTAAGACTCGACTACCCGTCAGGGATATTTCTCTGAGGGGAAGACGTATGTGAAGGGTGAGGGTGGTGCATGAAGCGTCGTGATTAACATTCCTGTCATTTGGCTCTTTCCAGTTCATTGAGAGCGCCGCTCGAGCACCGTGTGCCAAAGGCAACGTGGAAGCCCAGGCGCCGCTGCAGGGAAGGAAATCCTCGTTCCTCACAGAATTTATATATCCGTTTCCCACGGGCTGGGATCAACAAAGCCTCACAGCCTCTGCCCAGGCAAAGTACGGAACGTGTCCCTGGGGGCAGGAGGAAACGGCTCTTCCATTTTGGGTCGACTTGCACATAAGGCGGTCTCAAGTTCCATGGGCAAGCTTCTCTGTTGTCATCTACAAATAAGTGGGAAATCCAGTAGAGGACCTGCACCGCTTGTCTCTTCCTCATCAGAGTATGTATGCATTTGCCACAGGCAAGGTGCAAGTACAGAGTGCTGCGTACTGTGCCTGCAATGTCAGCCAGCTAACCTTCTCCAGCACTGAGTGCTTTCTTCCTCTGCCCATTCACACAACGCGCTTGACCAAGGACTCTGATGTGTTCCTGGAAATGGACTTGACCGGCCAGGAAACAGAGCCTATTCGTCCCTCTTAGAATGGGAAGTTTCCCCCGGTATCCTGAGAAACACTTTGAATGGAGCCACCCACACCATGTTTGTCTCACAGGGTTGAGGACTCTGAAGGAAAGGTAGACTTTTGCCTTTGACACACGGAGGGGTGCGTTTCGTAAACAGGGAGAGCTGATATTTCCATTTGCTGTCAGAACTTGACTGCCACCACAGCCGCTGACGAATGTGATCGCAAGGGCTTGCAGACGGCCACTCGCAGCAGGTTTCACCCTGAAAGCCCATTAGGGAGGCGTTCCTCACCTTCAGAAGCAACGACTACACGCTCTAATGTGTCTCGCAGCGAAGACATATTTGAAGTCTAGTGCAGCACCACATTGTTGAAGAGCTCAGGAGTACTTTGGGCTCTCCGCTGAGGTGTTTGCAAGAAGTGCAAAACCTCTGCGTGCCGAAGGAGAGAAGGCCGGAGGGCTTGACACACTGCTGTGAATTCCTGCTGCCCATCGTAAACGGAATGCGTCGCCCTAAGCTCTGTACTCGCCGAGGTGTGTCAGAGAAGGCCAGTAAGGGCCGGAAGAGGTTGAGAGTGCTAGAGCCCGAGGAGTGTCGGCGAGAGCCCTAAAATCAGCCTACCATGAGCTTCACGGAACGCTGCGTGATGCTCTCTGCTCCAAAGCCATCAAGGGAGTAAGCTGCTCAGACGGCCTGCCAAGGCTGAGTTGTGCCCAGTCAAACTTCCTCTCTCCCATTTACAGGAAGGTATCTCTGGGAACACTGTCCTTGACGTGTATGTATGGCTGGCAGGGGACTGAAACAGGGCGTGAGTTCTCTCCCATGCGTGCTAACCAGCGGGCTGGGAAAGGCGGTGTTTCCTCCGTCCTAGCCTGGCAATGGCCACAGCCTGCAAGCAAAGGCCTTCCCGTCCCGCCTACAACGAAGAGCTTCCCAAAGGGAACCTGAGCTTTTCAGCCGGCACAGTTTGACCTGTGTCTCACCTGAGGAATGCAGCCAAGTGTTTCCCTCTCTCGATTCAATGACCCTGCCCTGCGGCCTTTCCTTGAAAGGACGTCAAGGTCCCAGTGTGCTGTGTACGACATTGCTTGTTGCAGGCACCAGGAGTATTGCACGTGCTCTGGGAACTTCGAGCTCTGCCGGAGCTCTGTGTGCCCACCAGCGGAATTGTATGTGCGATTGGGTACGGATCTAACACGCCGTGATCTCAGTCACGTGCAGGGCAAGATTTTTCAGACGGCAGAGTGAAACCTGCATTTCACCCTAAGTTTGCGGGCACTTGTTTCTCCCCCTAAGACTCGACTACCCGTCAGGGATATTTCTCTGAGGGGAAGACGTATGTGAAGGGTGAGGGTGGTGCATGAAGCGTCGTGATTAACATTCCTGTCATTTGGCTCTTTCCAGTTCATTGAGAGCGCCGCTCGAGCACCGTGTGCCAAAGGCAACGTGGAAGCCCAGGCGCCGCTGCAGGGAAGGAAATCCTCGTTCCTCACAGAATTTATATATCCGTTTCCCACGGGCTGGGATCAACAAAGCCTCACAGCCTCTGCCCAGGCAAAGTACGGAACGTGTCCCTGGGGGCAGGAGGAAACGGCTCTTCCATTTTGGGTCGACTTGCACATAAGGCGGTCTCAAGTTCCATGGGCAAGCTTCTCTGTTGTCATCTACAAATAAGTGGGAAATCCAGTAGAGGACCTGCACCGCTTGTCTCTTCCTCATCAGAGTATGTATGCATTTGCCACAGGCAAGGTGCAAGTACAGAGTGCTGCGTACTGTGCCTGCAATGTCAGCCAGCTAACCTTCTCCAGCACTGAGTGCTTTCTTCCTCTGCCCATTCACACAACGCGCTTGACCAAGGACTCTGATGTGTTCCTGGAAATGGACTTGACCGGCCAGGAAACAGAGCCTATTCGTCCCTCTTAGAATGGGAAGTTTCCCCCGGTATCCTGAGAAACACTTTGAATGGAGCCACCCACACCATGTTTGTCTCACAGGGTTGAGGACTCTGAAGGAAAGGTAGACTTTTGCCTTTGACACACGGAGGGGTGCGTTTCGTAAACAGGGAGAGCTGATATTTCCATTTGCTGTCAGAACTTGACTGCCACCACAGCCGCTGACGAATGTGATCGCAAGGGCTTGCAGACGGCCACTCGCAGCAGGTTTCACCCTGAAAGCCCATTAGGGAGGCGTTCCTCACCTTCAGAAGCAACGACTACACGCTCTAATGTGTCTCGCAGCGAAGACATATTTGAAGTCTAGTGCAGCACCACATTGTTGAAGAGCTCAGGAGTACTTTGGGCTCTCCGCTGAGGTGTTTGCAAGAAGTGCAAAACCTCTGCGTGCCGAAGGAGAGAAGGCCGGAGGGCTTGACACACTGCTGTGAATTCCTGCTGCCCATCGTAAACGGAATGTGTCGCCCTAAGCTGTGTACTCGCCGAGGTGTGTCAGAGAAGGCCAGTAAGGGCCGGAAGAGGTTGAGAGTGCTAGAGCCCGAGGAGTGTCGGCGAGAGCCCTAAAATCAGCCTACCATGAGCTTCACGGAACGCTGCGTGATGCTCTCTGCTCCAAAGCCATCAAGGGAGTAAGCTGCTCAGACGGCCTGCCAAGGCTGAGTTGTGCCCAGTCAAACTTCCTCTCTCCCATTTACAGGAAGGTATCTCTGGGAACACTGTCCTTGACGTGTATGTATGGCTGGCAGGGGACTGAAACAGGGCGTGAGTTCTCTCCCATGCGTGCTAACCAGCGTGCTGGGAAAGGCGGTGTTTCCTCCGTCCTAGCCTGGCAATGGCCACAGCCTGCAAGCAAAGGCCTTCCCGTCCCGCCTACAACGAAGAGCTTCCCAAAGGGAACCTGAGCTTTTCAGCCGGCACAGTTTGACCTGTGTCTCACCTGAGGAATGCAGCCAAGTGTTTCCCTCTCTCGATTCAATGACCCTGCCCTGCGGCCTTTCCTTGAAAGGACGTCAAGGTCCCAGTGTGCTGTGTACGACATTGCTTGTTGCAGGCACCAGGAGTATTGCACGTGCTCTGGGAACTTCGAGCTCTGCCGGAGCTCTGTGTGCCCACCAGCGGAATTGTATGTGCGATTGGGTACGGATCTAACACGCCGTGATCTCAGTCACGTGCAGGGCAAGATTTTTCAGACGGCAGAGTGAAACCTGCATTTCACCCTAAGTTTGCGGGCACTTGTTTCTCCCCCTAAGACTCGACTACCCGTCAGGGATATTTCTCTGAGGGGAAGACGTATGTGAAGGGTGAGGGTGGTGCATGAAGCGTCGTGATTAACATTCCTGTCATTTGGCTCTTTCCAGTTCATTGAGAGCGCCGCTCGAGCACCGTGTGCCAAAGGCAACGTGGAAGCCCAGGCGCCGCTGCAGGGAAGGAAATCCTCGTTCCTCACAGAATTTATATATCCGTTTCCCACGGGCTGGGATCAACAAAGCCTCACAGCCTCTGCCCAGGCAAAGTACGGAACGTGTCCCTGGGGGCAGGAGGAAACGGCTCTTCCATTTTGGGTCGACTTGCACATAAGGCGGTCTCAAGTTCCATGGGCAAGCTTCTCTGTTGTCATCTACAAATAAGTGGGAAATCCAGTAGAGGACCTGCACCGCTTGTCTCTTCCTCATCAGAGTATGTATGCATTTGCCACAGGCAAGGTGCAAGTACAGAGTGCTGCGTACTGTGCCTGCAATGTCAGCCAGCTAACCTTCTCCAGCACTGAGTGCTTTCTTCCTCTGCCCATTCACACAACGCGCTTGACCAAGGACTCTGATGTGTTCCTGGAAATGGACTTGACCGGCCAGGAAACAGAGCCTATTCGTCCCTCTTAGAATGGGAAGTTTCCCCCGGTATCCTGAGAAACACTTTGAATGGAGCCACCCACACCATGTTTGTCTCACAGGGTTGAGGACTCTGAAGGAAAGGTAGACTTTTGCCTTTGACACACGGAGGGGTGCGTTTCGTAAACAGGGAGAGCTGATATTTCCATTTGCTGTCAGAACTTGACTGCCACCACAGCCGCTGACGAATGTGATCGCAAGGGCTTGCAGACGGCCACTCGCAGCAGGTTTCACCCTGAAAGCCCATTAGGGAGGCGTTCCTCACCTTCAGAAGCAACGACTACACGCTCTAATGTGTCTCGCAGCGAAGACATATTTGAAGTCTAGTGCAGCACCACATTGTTGAAGAGCTCAGGAGTACTTTGGGCTCTCCGCTGAGGTGTTTGCAAGAAGTGCAAAACCTCTGCGTGCCGAAGGAGAGAAGGCCGGAGGGCTTGACACACTGCTGTGAATTCCTGCTGCCCATCGTAAACGGAATGCGTCGCCCTAAGCTCTGTACTCGCCGAGGTGTGTCAGAGAAGGCCAGTAAGGGCCGGAAGAGGTTGAGAGTGCTAGAGCCCGAGGAGTGTCGGCGAGAGCCCTAAAATCAGCCTACCATGAGCTTCACGGAACGCTGCGTGATGCTCTCTGCTCCAAAGCCATCAAGGGAGTAAGCTGCTCAGACGGCCTGCCAAGGCTGAGTTGTGCCCAGTCAAACTTCCTCTCTCCCATTTACAGCAAGGTATCTCTGGGAACACTGTCCTTGACGTGTATGTATGGCTGGCAGGGGACTGAAACAGGGCGTGAGTTCTCTCCCATGCGTGCTAACCAGCGTGCTGGGAAAGGCGGTGTTTCCTCCGTCCTAGCCTGGCAATGGCCACAGCCTGCAAGCAAAGGCCTTCCCGTCCCGCCTACAACGAAGAGCTTCCCAAAGGGAACCTGAGCTTTTCAGCCGGCACAGTTTGACCTGTGTCTCACCTGAGGAATGCAGCCAAGTGTTTCCCTCTCTCGATTCAATGACCCTGCCCTGCGGCCTTTCCTTGAAAGGACGTCAAGGTCCCAGTGTGCTGTGTACGACATTGCTTGTTGCAGGCACCAGGAGTATTGCACGTGCTCTGGGAACTTCGAGCTCTGCCGGAGCTCTGTGTGCCCACCAGCGGAATTGTATGTGCGATTGGGTACGGATCTAACACGCCGTGATCTCAGTCACGTGCAGGGCAAGATTTTTCAGACGGCAGAGTGAAACCTGCATTTCACCCTAAGTTTGCGGGCACTTGTTTCTCCCCCTAAGACTCGACTACCCGTCAGGGATATTTCTCTGAGGGGAAGACGTATGTGAAGGGTGAGGGTGGTGCATGAAGCGTCGTGATTAACATTCCTGTCATTTGGCTCTTTCCAGTTCATTGAGAGCGCCGCTCGAGCACCGTGTGCCAAAGGCAACGTGGAAGCCCAGGCGCCGCTGCAGGGAAGGAAATCCTCGTTCCTCACAGAATTTATATATCCGTTTCCCACGGGCTGGGATCAACAAAGCCTCACAGCCTCTGCCCAGGCAAAGTACGGAACGTGTCCCTGGGGGCAGGAGGAAACGGCTCTTCCATTTTGGGTCGACTTGCACATAAGGCGGTCTCAAGTTCCATGGGCAAGCTTCTCTGTTGTCATCTACAAATAAGTGGGAAATCCAGTAGAGGACCTGCACCGCTTGTCTCTTCCTCATCAGAGTATGTATGCATTTGCCACAGGCAAGGTGCAAGTACAGAGTGCTGCGTACTGTGCCTGCAATGTCAGCCAGCTAACCTTCTCCAGCACTGAGTGCTTTCTTCCTCTGCCCATTCACACAACGCGCTTGACCAAGGACTCTGATGTGTTCCTGGAAATGGACTTGACCGGCCAGGAAACAGAGCCTATTCGTCCCTCTTAGAATGGGAAGTTTCCCCCGGTATCCTGAGAAACACTTTGAATGGAGCCACCCACACCATGTTTGTCTCACAGGGTTGAGGACTCTGAAGGAAAGGTAGACTTTTGCCTTTGACACACGGAGGGGTGCGTTTCGTAAACAGGGAGAGCTGATATTTCCATTTGCTGTCAGAACTTGACTGCCACCACAGCCGCTGACGAATGTGATCGCAAGGGCTTGCAGACGGCCACTCGCAGCAGGTTTCACCCTGAAAGCCCATTAGGGAGGCGTTCCTCACCTTCAGAAGCAACGACTACACGCTCTAATGTGTCTCGCAGCGAAGACATATTTGAAGTCTAGTGCAGCACCACATTGTTGAAGAGCTCAGGAGTACTTTGGGCTCTCCGCTGAGGTGTTTGCAAGAAGTGCAAAACCTCTGCGTGCCGAAGGAGAGAAGGCCGGAGGGCTTGACACACTGCTGTGAATTCCTGCTGCCCATCGTAAACGGAATGTGTCGCCCTAAGCTGTGTACTCGCCGAGGTGTGTCAGAGAAGGCCAGTAAGGGCCGGAAGAGGTTGAGAGTGCTAGAGCCCGAGGAGTGTCGGCGAGAGCCCTAAAATCAGCCTACCATGAGCTTCACGGAACGCTGCGTGATGCTCTCTGCTCCAAAGCCATCAAGGGAGTAAGCTGCTCAGACGGCCTGCCAAGGCTGAGTTGTGCCCAGTCAAACTTCCTCTCTCCCATTTACAGGAAGGTATCTCTGGGAACACTGTCCTTGACGTGTATGTATGGCTGGCAGGGGACTGAAACAGGGCGTGAGTTCTCTCCCATGCGTGCTAACCAGCGTGCTGGGAAAGGCGGTGTTTCCTCCGTCCTAGCCTGGCAATGGCCACAGCCTGCAAGCAAAGGCCTTCCCGTCCCGCCTACAACGAAGAGCTTCCCAAAGGGAACCTGAGCTTTTCAGCCGGCACAGTTTGACCTGTGTCTCACCTGAGGAATGCAGCCAAGTGTTTCCCTCTCTCGATTCAATGACCCTGCCCTGCGGCCTTTCCTTGAAAGGACGTCAAGGTCCCAGTGTGCTGTGTACGACATTGCTTGTTGCAGGCACCAGGAGTATTGCACGTGCTCTGGGAACTTCGAGCTCTGCCGGAGCTCTGTGTGCCCACCAGCGGAATTGTATGTGCGATTGGGTACGGATCTAACACGCCGTGATCTCAGTCACGTGCAGGGCAAGATTTTTCAGACGGCAGAGTGAAACCTGCATTTCACCCTAAGTTTGCGGGCACTTCTTTCTCCCCCTAAGACTCGACTACCCGTCAGGGATATTTCTCTGAGGGGAAGACGTATGTGAAGGGTGAGGGTGGTGCATGAAGCGTCGTGATTAACATTCCTGTCATTTGGCTCTTTCCAGTTCATTGAGAGCGCCGCTCGAGCACCGTGTGCCAAAGGCAACGTGGAAGCCCAGGCGCCGCTGCAGGGAAGGAAATCCTCGTTCCTCACAGAATTTATATATCCGTTTCCCACGGGCTGGGATCAACAAAGCCTCACAGCCTCTGCCCAGGCAAAGTACGGAACGTGTCCCTGGGGGCAGGAGGAAACGGCTCTTCCATTTTGGGTCGACTTGCACATAAGGCGGTCTCAAGTTCCATGGGCAAGCTTCTCTGTTGTCATCTACAAATAAGTGGGAAATCCAGTAGAGGACCTGCACCGCTTGTCTCTTCCTCATCAGAGTATGTATGCATTTGCCACAGGCAAGGTGCAAGTACAGAGTGCTGCGTACTGTGCCTGCAATGTCAGCCAGCTAACCTTCTCCAGCACTGAGTGCTTTCTTCCTCTGCCCATTCACACAACGCGCTTGACCAAGGACTCTGATGTGTTCCTGGAAATGGACTTGACCGGCCAGGAAACAGAGCCTATTCGTCCCTCTTAGAATGGGAAGTTTCCCCCGGTATCCTGAGAAACACTTTGAATGGAGCCACCCACACCATGTTTGTCTCACAGGGTTGAGGACTCTGAAGGAAAGGTAGACTTTTGCCTTTGACACACGGAGGGGTGCGTTTCGTAAACAGGGAGAGCTGATATTTCCATTTGCTGTCAGAACTTGACTGCCACCACAGCCGCTGACGAATGTGATCGCAAGGGCTTGCAGACGGCCACTCGCAGCAGGTTTCACCCTGAAAGCCCATTAGGGAGGCGTTCCTCACCTTCAGAAGCAACGACTACACGCTCTAATGTGTCTCGCAGCGAAGACATATTTGAAGTCTAGTGCAGCACCACATTGTTGAAGAGCTCAGGAGTACTTTGGGCTCTCCGCTGAGGTGTTTGCAAGAAGTGCAAAACCTCTGCGTGCCGAAGGAGAGAAGGCCGGAGGGCTTGACACACTGCTGTGAATTCCTGCTGCCCATCGTAAACGGAATGCGTCGCCCTAAGCTCTGTACTCGCCGAGGTGTGTCAGAGAAGGCCAGTAAGGGCCGGAAGAGGTTGAGAGTGCTAGAGCCCGAGGAGTGTCGGCGAGAGCCCTAAAATCAGCCTACCATGAGCTTCACGGAACGCTGCGTGATGCTCTCTGCTCCAAAGCCATCAAGGGAGTAAGCTGCTCAGACGGCCTGCCAAGGCTGAGTTGTGCCCAGTCAAACTTCCTCTCTCCCATTTACAGGAAGGTATCTCTGGGAACACTGTCCTTGACGTGTATGTATGGCTGGCAGGGGACTGAAACAGGGCGTGAGTTCTCTCCCATGCGTGCTAACCAGCGTGCTGGGAAAGGCGGTGTTTCCTCCGTCCTAGCCTGGCAATGGCCACAGCCTGCAAGCAAAGGCCTTCCCGTCCCGCCTACAACGAAGAGCTTCCCAAAGGGAACCTGAGCTTTTCAGCCGGCACAGTTTGACCTGTGTCTCACCTGAGGAATGCAGCCAAGTGTTTCCCTCTCTCGATTCAATGACCCTGCCCTGCGGCCTTTCCTTGAAAGGACGTCAAGGTCCCAGTGTGCTGTGTACGACATTGCTTGTTGCAGGCACCAGGAGTATTGCACGTGCTCTGGGAACTTCGAGCTCTGCCGGAGCTCTGTGTGCCCACCAGCGGAATTGTATGTGCGATTGGGTACGGATCTAACACGCCGTGATCTCAGTCACGTGCAGGGCAAGATTTTTCAGACGGCAGAGTGAAACCTGCATTTCACCCTAAGTTTGCGGGCACTTGTTTCTCCCCCTAAGACTCGACTACCCGTCAGGGATATTTCTCTGAGGGGAAGACGTATGTGAAGGGTGAGGGTGGTGCATGAAGCGTCGTGATTAACATTCCTGTCATTTGGCTCTTTCCAGTTCATTGAGAGCGCCGCTCGAGCACCGTGTGCCAAAGGCAACGTGGAAGCCCAGGCGCCGCTGCAGGGAAGGAAATCCTCGTTCCTCACAGAATTTATATATCCGTTTCCCACGGGCTGGGATCAACAAAGCCTCACAGCCTCTGCCCAGGCAAAGTACGGAACGTGTCCCTGGGGGCAGGAGGAAACGGCTCTTCCATTTTGGGTCGACTTGCACATAAGGCGGTCTCAAGTTCCATGGGCAAGCTTCTCTGTTGTCATCTACAAATAAGTGGGAAATCCAGTAGAGGACCTGCACCGCTTGTCTCTTCCTCATCAGAGTATGTATGCATTTGCCACAGGCAAGGTGCAAGTACAGAGTGCTGCGTACTGTGCCTGCAATGTCAGCCAGCTAACCTTCTCCAGCACTGAGTGCTTTCTTCCTCTGCCCATTCACACAACGCGCTTGACCAAGGACTCTGATGTGTTCCTGGAAATGGACTTGACCGGCCAGGAAACAGAGCCTATTCGTCCCTCTTAGAATGGGAAGTTTCCCCCGGTATCCTGAGAAACACTTTGAATGGAGCCACCCACACCATGTTTGTCTCACAGGGTTGAGGACTCTGAAGGAAAGGTAGACTTTTGCCTTTGACACACGGAGGGGTGCGTTTCGTAAACAGGGAGAGCTGATATTTCCATTTGCTGTCAGAACTTGACTGCCACCACAGCCGCTGACGAATGTGATCGCAAGGGCTTGCAGACGGCCACTCGCAGCAGGTTTCACCCTGAAAGCCCATTAGGGAGGCGTTCCTCACCTTCAGAAGCAACGACTACACGCTCTAATGTGTCTCGCAGCGAAGACATATTTGAAGTCTAGTGCAGCACCACATTGTTGAAGAGCTCAGGAGTACTTTGGGCTCTCCGCTGAGGTGTTTGCAAGAAGTGCAAAACCTCTGCGTGCCGAAGGAGAGAAGGCCGGAGGGCTTGACACACTGCTGTGAATTCCTGCTGCCCATCGTAAACGGAATGCGTCGCCCTAAGCTCTGTACTCGCCGAGGTGTGTCAGAGAAGGCCAGTAAGGGCCGGAAGAGGTTGAGAGTGCTAGAGCCCGAGGAGTGTCGGCGAGAGCCCTAAAATCAGCCTACCATGAGCTTCACGGAACGCTGCGTGATGCTCTCTGCTCCAAAGCCATCAAGGGAGTAAGCTGCTCAGACGGCCTGCCAAGGCTGAGTTGTGCCCAGTCAAACTTCCTCTCTCCCATTTACAGCAAGGTATCTCTGGGAACACTGTCCTTGACGTGTATGTATGGCTGGCAGGGGACTGAAACAGGGCGTGAGTTCTCTCCCATGCGTGCTAACCAGCGTGCTGGGAAAGGCGGTGTTTCCTCCGTCCTAGCCTGGCAATGGCCACAGCCTGCAAGCAAAGGCCTTCCCGTCCCGCCTACAACGAAGAGCTTCCCAAAGGGAACCTGAGCTTTTCAGCCGGCACAGTTTGACCTGTGTCTCACCTGAGGAATGCAGCCAAGTGTTTCCCTCTCTCGATTCAATGACCCTGCCCTGCGGCCTTTCCTTGAAAGGACGTCAAGGTCCCAGTGTGCTGTGTACGACATTGCTTGTTGCAGGCACCAGGAGTATTGCACGTGCTCTGGGAACTTCGAGCTCTGCCGGAGCTCTGTGTGCCCACCAGCGGAATTGTATGTGCGATTGGGTACGGATCTAACACGCCGTGATCTCAGTCACGTGCAGGGCAAGATTTTTCAGACGGCAGAGTGAAACCTGCATTTCACCCTAAGTTTGCGGGCACTTGTTTCTCCCCCTAAGACTCGACTACCCGTCAGGGATATTTCTCTGAGGGGAAGACGTATGTGAAGGGTGAGGGTGGTGCATGAAGCGTCGTGATTAACATTCCTGTCATTTGGCTCTTTCCAGTTCATTGAGAGCGCCGCTCGAGCACCGTGTGCCAAAGGCAACGAGGAAGCCCAGGCGCCGCTGCAGGGAAGGAAATCCTCGTTCCTCACAGAATTTATATATCCGTTTCCCACGGGCTGGGATCAACAAAGCCTCACAGCCTCTGCCCAGGCAAAGTACGGAACGTGTCCCTGGGGGCAGGAGGAAACGGCTCTTCCATTTTGGGTCGACTTGCACATAAGGCGGTCTCAAGTTCCATGGGCAAGCTTCTCTGTTGTCATCTACAAATAAGTGGGAAATCCAGTAGAGGACCTGCACCGCTTGTCTCTTCCTCATCAGAGTATGTATGCATTTGCCACAGGCAAGGTGCAAGTACAGAGTGCTGCGTACTGTGCCTGCAATGTCAGCCAGCTAACCTTCTCCAGCACTGAGTGCTTTCTTCCTCTGCCCATTCACACAACGCGCTTGACCAAGGACTCTGATGTGTTCCTGGAAATGGACTTGACCGGCCAGGAAACAGAGCCTATTCGTCCCTCTTAGAATGGGAAGTTTCCCCCGGTATCCTGAGAAACACTTTGAATGGAGCCACCCACACCATGTTTGTCTCACAGGGTTGAGGACTCTGAAGGAAAGGTAGACTTTTGCCTTTGACACACGGAGGGGTGCGTTTCGTAAACAGGGAGAGCTGATATTTCCATTTGCTGTCAGAACTTGACTGCCACCACAGCCGCTGACGAATGTGATCGCAAGGGCTTGCAGACGGCCACTCGCAGCAGGTTTCACCCTGAAAGCCCATTAGGGAGGCGTTCCTCACCTTCAGAAGCAACGACTACACGCTCTAATGTGTCTCGCAGCGAAGACATATTTGAAGTCTAGTGCAGCACCACATTGTTGAAGAGCTCAGGAGTACTTTGGGCTCTCCGCTGAGGTGTTTGCAAGAAGTGCAAAACCTCTGCGTGCCGAAGGAGAGAAGGCCGGAGGGCTTGACACACTGCTGTGAATTCCTGCTGCCCATCGTAAACGGAATGCGTCGCCCTAAGCTCTGTACTCGCCGAGGTGTGTCAGAGAAGGCCAGTAAGGGCCGGAAGAGGTTGAGAGTGCTAGAGCCCGAGGAGTGTCGGCGAGAGCCCTAAAATCAGCCTACCATGAGCTTCACGGAACGCTGCGTGATGCTCTCTGCTCCAAAGCCATCAAGGGAGTAAGCTGCTCAGACGGCCTGCCAAGGCTGAGTTGTGCCCAGTCAAACTTCCTCTCTCCCATTTACAGCAAGGTATCTCTGGGAACACTGTCCTTGACGTGTATGTATGGCTGGCAGGGGACTGAAACAGGGCGTGAGTTCTCTCCCATGCGTGCTAACCAGCGTGCTGGGAAAGGCGGTGTTTCCTCCGTCCTAGCCTGGCAATGGCCACAGCCTGCAAGCAAAGGCCTTCCCGTCCCGCCTACAACGAAGAGCTTCCCAAAGGGAACCTGAGCTTTTCAGCCGGCACAGTTTGACCTGTGTCTCACCTGAGGAATGCAGCCAAGTGTTTCCCTCTCTCGATTCAATGACCCTGCCCTGCGGCCTTTCCTTGAAAGGACGTCAAGGTCCCAGTGTGCTGTGTACGACATTGCTTGTTGCAGGCACCAGGAGTATTGCACGTGCTCTGGGAACTTCGAGCTCTGCCGGAGCTCTGTGTGCCCACCAGCGGAATTGTATGTGCGATTGGGTACGGATCTAACACGCCGTGATCTCAGTCACGTGCAGGGCAAGATTTTTCAGACGGCAGAGTGAAACCTGCATTTCACCCTAAGTTTGCGGGCACTTGTTTCTCCCCCTAAGACTCGACTACCCGTCAGGGATATTTCTCTGAGGGGAAGACGTATGTGAAGGGTGAGGGTGGTGCATGAAGCGTCGTGATTAACATTCCTGTCATTTGGCTCTTTCCAGTTCATTGAGAGCGCCGCTCGAGCACCGTGTGCCAAAGGCAACGTGGAAGCCCAGGCGCCGCTGCAGGGAAGGAAATCCTCGTTCCTCACAGAATTTATATATCCGTTTCCCACGGGCTGGGATCAACAAAGCCTCACAGCCTCTGCCCAGGCAAAGTACGGAACGTGTCCCTGGGGGCAGGAGGAAACGGCTCTTCCATTTTGGGTCGACTTGCACATAAGCCGGTCTCAAGTTCCATGGGCAAGCTTCTCTGTTGTCATCTACAAATAAGTGGGAAATCCAGTAGAGGACCTGCACCGCTTGTCTCTTCCTCATCAGAGTATGTATGCATTTGCCACAGGCAAGGTGCAAGTACAGAGTGCTGCGTACTGTGCCTGCAATGTCAGCCAGCTAACCTTCTCCAGCACTGAGTGCTTTCTTCCTCTGCCCATTCACACAACGCGCTTGACCAAGGACTCTGATGTGTTCCTGGAAATGGACTTGACCGGCCAGGAAACAGAGCCTATTCGTCCCTCTTAGAATGGGAAGTTTCCCCCGGTATCCTGAGAAACACTTTGAATGGAGCCACCCACACCATGTTTGTCTCACAGGGTTGAGGACTCTGAAGGAAAGGTAGACTTTTGCCTTTGACACACGGAGGGGTGCGTTTCGTAAACAGGGAGAGCTGATATTTCCATTTGCTGTCAGAACTTGACTGCCACCACAGCCGCTGACGAATGTGATCGCAAGGGCTTGCAGACGGCCACTCGCAGCAGGTTTCACCCTGAAAGCCCATTAGGGAGGCGTTCCTCACCTTCAGAAGCAACGACTACACGCTCTAATGTGTCTCGCAGCGAAGACATATTTGAAGTCTAGTGCAGCACCACATTGTTGAAGAGCTCAGGAGTACTTTGGGCTCTCCGCTGAGGTGTTTGCAAGAAGTGCAAAACCTCTGCGTGCCGAAGGAGAGAAGGCCGGAGGGCTTGACACACTGCTGTGAATTCCTGCTGCCCATCGTAAACGGAATGCGTCGCCCTAAGCTCTGTACTCGCCGAGGTGTGTCAGAGAAGGCCAGTAAGGGCCGGAAGAGGTTGAGAGTGCTAGAGCCCGAGGAGTGTCGGCGAGAGCCCTAAAATCAGCCTACCATGAGCTTCACGGAACGCTGCGTGATGCTCTCTGCTCCAAAGCCATCAAGGGAGTAAGCTGCTCAGACGGCCTGCCAAGGCTGAGTTGTGCCCAGTCAAACTTCCTCTCTCCCATTTACAGGAAGGTATCTCTGGGAACACTGTCCTTGACGTGTATGTATGGCTGGCAGGGGACTGAAACAGGGCGTGAGTTCTCTCCCATGCGTGCTAACCAGCGTGCTGGGAAAGGCGGTGTTTCCTCCGTCCTAGCCTGGCAATGGCCACAGCCTGCAAGCAAAGGCCTTCCCGTCCCGCCTACAACGAAGAGCTTCCCAAAGGGAACCTGAGCTTTTCAGCCGGCACAGTTTGACCTGTGTCTCACCTGAGGAATGCAGCCAAGTGTTTCCCTCTCTCGATTCAATGACCCTGCCCTGCGGCCTTTCCTTGAAAGGACGTCAAGGTCCCAGTGTGCTGTGTACGACATTGCTTGTTGCAGGCACCAGGAGTATTGCACGTGCTCTGGGAACTTCGAGCTCTGCCGGAGCTCTGTGTGCCCACCAGCGGAATTGTATGTGCGATTGGGTACGGATCTAACACGCCGTGATCTCAGTCACGTGCAGGGCAAGATTTTTCAGACGGCAGAGTGAAACCTGCATTTCACCCTAAGTTTGCGGGCACTTGTTTCTCCCCCTAAGACTCGACTACCCGTCAGGGATATTTCTCTGAGGGGAAGACGTATGTGAAGGGTGAGGGTGGTGCATGAAGCGTCGTGATTAACATTCCTGTCATTTGGCTCTTTCCAGTTCATTGAGAGCGCCGCTCGAGCACCGTGTGCCAAAGGCAACGAGGAAGCCCAGGCGCCGCTGCAGGGAAGGAAATCCTCGTTCCTCACAGAATTTATATATCCGTTTCCCACGGGCTGGGATCAACAAAGCCTCACAGCCTCTGCCCAGGCAAAGTACGGAACGTGTCCCTGGGGGCAGGAGGAAACGGCTCTTCCATTTTGGGTCGACTTGCACATAAGGCGGTCTCAAGTTCCATGGGCAAGCTTCTCTGTTGTCATCTACAAATAAGTGGGAAATCCAGTAGAGGACCTGCACCGCTTGTCTCTTCCTCATCAGAGTATGTATGCATTTGCCACAGGCAAGGTGCAAGTACAGAGTGCTGCGTACTGTGCCTGCAATGTCAGCCAGCTAACCTTCTCCAGCACTGAGTGCTTTCTTCCTCTGCCCATTCACACAACGCGCTTGACCAAGGACTCTGATGTGTTCCTGGAAATGGACTTGACCGGCCAGGAAACAGAGCCTATTCGTCCCTCTTAGAATGGGAAGTTTCCCCCGGTATCCTGAGAAACACTTTGAATGGAGCCACCCACACCATGTTTGTCTCACAGGGTTGAGGACTCTGAAGGAAAGGTAGACTTTTGCCTTTGACACACGGAGGGGTGCGTTTCGTAAACAGGGAGAGCTGATATTTCCATTTGCTGTCAGAACTTGACTGCCACCACAGCCGCTGACGAATGTGATCGCAAGGGCTTGCAGACGGCCACTCGCAGCAGGTTTCACCCTGAAAGCCCATTAGGGAGGCGTTCCTCACCTTCAGAAGCAACGACTACACGCTCTAATGTGTCTCGCAGCGAAGACATATTTGAAGTCTAGTGCAGCACCACATTGTTGAAGAGCTCAGGAGTACTTTGGGCTCTCCGCTGAGGTGTTTGCAAGAAGTGCAAAACCTCTGCGTGCCGAAGGAGAGAAGGCCGGAGGGCTTGACACACTGCTGTGAATTCCTGCTGCCCATCGTAAACGGAATGCGTCGCCCTAAGCTCTGTACTCGCCGAGGTGTGTCAGAGAAGGCCAGTAAGGGCCGGAAGAGGTTGAGAGTGCTAGAGCCCGAGGAGTGTCGGCGAGAGCCCTAAAATCAGCCTACCATGAGCTTCACGGAACGCTGCGTGATGCTCTCTGCTCCAAAGCCATCAAGGGAGTAAGCTGCTCAGACGGCCTGCCAAGGCTGAGTTGTGCCCAGTCAAACTTCCTCTCTCCCATTTACAGCAAGGTATCTCTGGGAACACTGTCCTTGACGTGTATGTATGGCTGGCAGGGGACTGAAACAGGGCGTGAGTTCTCTCCCATGCGTGCTAACCAGCGTGCTGGGAAAGGCGGTGTTTCCTCCGTCCTAGCCTGGCAATGGCCACAGCCTGCAAGCAAAGGCCTTCCCGTCCCGCCTACAACGAAGAGCTTCCCAAAGGGAACCTGAGCTTTTCAGCCGGCACAGTTTGACCTGTGTCTCACCTGAGGAATGCAGCCAAGTGTTTCCCTCTCTCGATTCAATGACCCTGCCCTGCGGCCTTTCCTTGAAAGGACGTCAAGGTCCCAGTGTGCTGTGTACGACATTGCTTGTTGCAGGCACCAGGAGTATTGCACGTGCTCTGGGAACTTCGAGCTCTGCCGGAGCTCTGTGTGCCCACCAGCGGAATTGTATGTGCGATTGGGTACGGATCTAACACGCCGTGATCTCAGTCACGTGCAGGGCAAGATTTTTCAGACGGCAGAGTGAAACCTGCATTTCACCCTAAGTTTGCGGGCACTTGTTTCTCCCCCTAAGACTCGACTACCCGTCAGGGATATTTCTCTGAGGGGAAGACGTATGTGAAGGGTGAGGGTGGTGCATGAAGCGTCGTGATTAACATTCCTGTCATTTGGCTCTTTCCAGTTCATTGAGAGCGCCGCTCGAGCACCGTGTGCCAAAGGCAACGTGGAAGCCCAGGCGCCGCTGCAGGGAAGGAAATCCTCGTTCCTCACAGAATTTATATATCCGTTTCCCACGGGCTGGGATCAACAAAGCCTCACAGCCTCTGCCCAGGCAAAGTACGGAACGTGTCCCTGGGGGCAGGAGGAAACGGCTCTTCCATTTTGGGTCGACTTGCACATAAGCCGGTCTCAAGTTCCATGGGCAAGCTTCTCTGTTGTCATCTACAAATAAGTGGGAAATCCAGTAGAGGACCTGCACCGCTTGTCTCTTCCTCATCAGAGTATGTATGCATTTGCCACAGGCAAGGTGCAAGTACAGAGTGCTGCGTACTGTGCCTGCAATGTCAGCCAGCTAACCTTCTCCAGCACTGAGTGCTTTCTTCCTCTGCCCATTCACACAACGCGCTTGACCAAGGACTCTGATGTGTTCCTGGAAATGGACTTGACCGGCCAGGAAACAGAGCCTATTCGTCCCTCTTAGAATGGGAAGTTTCCCCCGGTATCCTGAGAAACACTTTGAATGGAGCCACCCACACCATGTTTGTCTCACAGGGTTGAGGACTCTGAAGGAAAGGTAGACTTTTGCCTTTGACACACGGAGGGGTGCGTTTCGTAAACAGGGAGAGCTGATATTTCCATTTGCTGTCAGAACTTGACTGCCACCACAGCCGCTGACGAATGTGATCGCAAGGGCTTGCAGACGGCCACTCGCAGCAGGTTTCACCCTGAAAGCCCATTAGGGAGGCGTTCCTCACCTTCAGAAGCAACGACTACACGCTCTAATGTGTCTCGCAGCGAAGACATATTTGAAGTCTAGTGCAGCACCACATTGTTGAAGAGCTCAGGAGTACTTTGGGCTCTCCGCTGAGGTGTTTGCAAGAAGTGCAAAACCTCTGCGTGCCGAAGGAGAGAAGGCCGGAGGGCTTGACACACTGCTGTGAATTCCTGCTGCCCATCGTAAACGGAATGCGTCGCCCTAAGCTCTGTACTCGCCGAGGTGTGTCAGAGAAGGCCAGTAAGGGCCGGAAGAGGTTGAGAGTGCTAGAGCCCGAGGAGTGTCGGCGAGAGCCCTAAAATCAGCCTACCATGAGCTTCACGGAACGCTGCGTGATGCTCTCTGCTCCAAAGCCATCAAGGGAGTAAGCTGCTCAGACGGCCTGCCAAGGCTGAGTTGTGCCCAGTCAAACTTCCTCTCTCCCATTTACAGCAAGGTATCTCTGGGAACACTGTCCTTGACGTGTATGTATGGCTGGCAGGGGACTGAAACAGGGCGTGAGTTCTCTCCCATGCGTGCTAACCAGCGTGCTGGGAAAGGCGGTGTTTCCTCCGTCCTAGCCTGGCAATGGCCACAGCCTGCAAGCAAAGGCCTTCCCGTCCCGCCTACAACGAAGAGCTTCCCAAAGGGAACCTGAGCTTTTCAGCCGGCACAGTTTGACCTGTGTCTCACCTGAGGAATGCAGCCAAGTGTTTCCCTCTCTCGATTCAATGACCCTGCCCTGCGGCCTTTCCTTGAAAGGACGTCAAGGTCCCAGTGTGCTGTGTACGACATTGCTTGTTGCAGGCACCAGGAGTATTGCACGTGCTCTGGGAACTTCGAGCTCTGCCGGAGCTCTGTGTGCCCACCAGCGGAATTGTATGTGCGATTGGGTACGGATCTAACACGCCGTGATCTCAGTCACGTGCAGGGCAAGATTTTTCAGACGGCAGAGTGAAACCTGCATTTCACCCTAAGTTTGCGGGCACTTGTTTCTCCCCCTAAGACTCGACTACCCGTCAGGGATATTTCTCTGAGGGGAAGACGTATGTGAAGGGTGAGGGTGGTGCATGAAGCGTCGTGATTAACATTCCTGTCATTTGGCTCTTTCCAGTTCATTGAGAGCGCCGCTCGAGCACCGTGTGCCAAAGGCAACGTGGAAGCCCAGGCGCCGCTGCAGGGAAGGAAATCCTCGTTCCTCACAGAATTTATATATCCGTTTCCCACGGGCTGGGATCAACAAAGCCTCACAGCCTCTGCCCAGGCAAAGTACGGAACGTGTCCCTGGGGGCAGGAGGAAACGGCTCTTCCATTTTGGGTCGACTTGCACATAAGGCGGTCTCAAGTTCCATGGGCAAGCTTCTCTGTTGTCATCTACAAATAAGTGGGAAATCCAGTAGAGGACCTGCACCGCTTGTCTCTTCCTCATCAGAGTATGTATGCATTTGCCACAGGCAAGGTGCAAGTACAGAGTGCTGCGTACTGTGCCTGCAATGTCAGCCAGCTAACCTTCTCCAGCACTGAGTGCTTTCTTCCTCTGCCCATTCACACAACGCGCTTGACCAAGGACTCTGATGTGTTCCTGGAAATGGACTTGACCGGCCAGGAAACAGAGCCTATTCGTCCCTCTTAGAATGGGAAGTTTCCCCCGGTATCCTGAGAAACACTTTGAATGGAGCCACCCACACCATGTTTGTCTCACAGGGTTGAGGACTCTGAAGGAAAGGTAGACTTTTGCCTTTGACACACGGAGGGGTGCGTTTCGTAAACAGGGAGAGCTGATATTTCCATTTGCTGTCAGAACTTGACTGCCACCACAGCCGCTGACGAATGTGATCGCAAGGGCTTGCAGACGGCCACTCGCAGCAGGTTTCACCCTGAAAGCCCATTAGGGAGGCGTTCCTCACCTTCAGAAGCAACGACTACACGCTCTAATGTGTCTCGCAGCGAAGACATATTTGAAGTCTAGTGCAGCACCACATTGTTGAAGAGCTCAGGAGTACTTTGGGCTCTCCGCTGAGGTGTTTGCAAGAAGTGCAAAACCTCTGCGTGCCGAAGGAGAGAAGGCCGGAGGGCTTGACACACTGCTGTGAATTCCTGCTGCCCATCGTAAACGGAATGCGTCGCCCTAAGCTCTGTACTCGCCGAGGTGTGTCAGAGAAGGCCAGTAAGGGCCGGAAGAGGTTGAGAGTGCTAGAGCCCGAGGAGTGTCGGCGAGAGCCCTAAAATCAGCCTACCATGAGCTTCACGGAACGCTGCGTGATGCTCTCTGCTCCAAAGCCATCAAGGGAGTAAGCTGCTCAGACGGCCTGCCAAGGCTGAGTTGTGCCCAGTCAAACTTCCTCTCTCCCATTTACAGCAAGGTATCTCTGGGAACACTGTCCTTGACGTGTATGTATGGCTGGCAGGGGACTGAAACAGGGCGTGAGTTCTCTCCCATGCGTGCTAACCAGCGTGCTGGGAAAGGCGGTGTTTCCTCCGTCCTAGCCTGGCAATGGCCACAGCCTGCAAGCAAAGGCCTTCCCGTCCCGCCTACAACGAAGAGCTTCCCAAAGGGAACCTGAGCTTTTCAGCCGGCACAGTTTGACCTGTGTCTCACCTGAGGAATGCAGCCAAGTGTTTCCCTCTCTCGATTCAATGACCCTGCCCTGCGGCCTTTCCTTGAAAGGACGTCAAGGTCCCAGTGTGCTGTGTACGACATTGCTTGTTGCAGGCACCAGGAGTATTGCACGTGCTCTGGGAACTTCGAGCTCTGCCGGAGCTCTGTGTGCCCACCAGCGGAATTGTATGTGCGATTGGGTACGGATCTAACACGCCGTGATCTCAGTCACGTGCAGGGCAAGATTTTTCAGACGGCAGAGTGAAACCTGCATTTCACCCTAAGTTTGCGGGCACTTGTTTCTCCCCCTAAGACTCGACTACCCGTCAGGGATATTTCTCTGAGGGGAAGACGTATGTGAAGGGTGAGGGTGGTGCATGAAGCGTCGTGATTAACATTCCTGTCATTTGGCTCTTTCCAGTTCATTGAGAGCGCCGCTCGAGCACCGTGTGCCAAAGGCAACGTGGAAGCCCAGGCGCCGCTGCAGGGAAGGAAATCCTCGTTCCTCACAGAATTTATATATCCGTTTCCCACGGGCTGGGATCAACAAAGCCTCACAGCCTCTGCCCAGGCAAAGTACGGAACGTGTCCCTGGGGGCAGGAGGAAACGGCTCTTCCATTTTGGGTCGACTTGCACATAAGCCGGTCTCAAGTTCCATGGGCAAGCTTCTCTGTTGTCATCTACAAATAAGTGGGAAATCCAGTAGAGGACCTGCACCGCTTGTCTCTTCCTCATCAGAGTATGTATGCATTTGCCACAGGCAAGGTGCAAGTACAGAGTGCTGCGTACTGTGCCTGCAATGTCAGCCAGCTAACCTTCTCCAGCACTGAGTGCTTTCTTCCTCTGCCCATTCACACAACGCGCTTGACCAAGGACTCTGATGTGTTCCTGGAAATGGACTTGACCGGCCAGGAAACAGAGCCTATTCGTCCCTCTTAGAATGGGAAGTTTCCCCCGGTATCCTGAGAAACACTTTGAATGGAGCCACCCACACCATGTTTGTCTCACAGGGTTGAGGACTCTGAAGGAAAGGTAGACTTTTGCCTTTGACACACGGAGGGGTGCGTTTCGTAAACAGGGAGAGCTGATATTTCCATTTGCTGTCAGAACTTGACTGCCACCACAGCCGCTGACGAATGTGATCGCAAGGGCTTGCAGACGGCCACTCGCAGCAGGTTTCACCCTGAAAGCCCATTAGGGAGGCGTTCCTCACCTTCAGAAGCAACGACTACACGCTCTAATGTGTCTCGCAGCGAAGACATATTTGAAGTCTAGTGCAGCACCACATTGTTGAAGAGCTCAGGAGTACTTTGGGCTCTCCGCTGAGGTGTTTGCAAGAAGTGCAAAACCTCTGCGTGCCGAAGGAGAGAAGGCCGGAGGGCTTGACACACTGCTGTGAATTCCTGCTGCCCATCGTAAACGGAATGCGTCGCCCTAAGCTCTGTACTCGCCGAGGTGTGTCAGAGAAGGCCAGTAAGGGCCGGAAGAGGTTGAGAGTGCTAGAGCCCGAGGAGTGTCGGCGAGAGCCCTAAAATCAGCCTACCATGAGCTTCACGGAACGCTGCGTGATGCTCTCTGCTCCAAAGCCATCAAGGGAGTAAGCTGCTCAGACGGCCTGCCAAGGCTGAGTTGTGCCCAGTCAAACTTCCTCTCTCCCATTTACAGCAAGGTATCTCTGGGAACACTGTCCTTGACGTGTATGTATGGCTGGCAGGGGACTGAAACAGGGCGTGAGTTCTCTCCCATGCGTGCTAACCAGCGTGCTGGGAAAGGCGGTGTTTCCTCCGTCCTAGCCTGGCAATGGCCACAGCCTGCAAGCAAAGGCCTTCCCGTCCCGCCTACAACGAAGAGCTTCCCAAAGGGAACCTGAGCTTTTCAGCCGGCACAGTTTGACCTGTGTCTCACCTGAGGAATGCAGCCAAGTGTTTCCCTCTCTCGATTCAATGACCCTGCCCTGCGGCCTTTCCTTGAAAGGACGTCAAGGTCCCAGTGTGCTGTGTACGACATTGCTTGTTGCAGGCACCAGGAGTATTGCACGTGCTCTGGGAACTTCGAGCTCTGCCGGAGCTCTGTGTGCCCACCAGCGGAATTGTATGTGCGATTGGGTACGGATCTAACACGCCGTGATCTCAGTCACGTGCAGGGCAAGATTTTTCAGACGGCAGAGTGAAACCTGCATTTCACCCTAAGTTTGCGGGCACTTGTTTCTCCCCCTAAGACTCGACTACCCGTCAGGGATATTTCTCTGAGGGGAAGACGTATGTGAAGGGTGAGGGTGGTGCATGAAGCGTCGTGATTAACATTCCTGTCATTTGGCTCTTTCCAGTTCATTGAGAGCGCCGCTCGAGCACCGTGTGCCAAAGGCAACGTGGAAGCCCAGGCGCCGCTGCAGGGAAGGAAATCCTCGTTCCTCACAGAATTTATATATCCGTTTCCCACGGGCTGGGATCAACAAAGCCTCACAGCCTCTGCCCAGGCAAAGTACGGAACGTGTCCCTGGGGGCAGGAGGAAACGGCTCTTCCATTTTGGGTCGACTTGCACATAAGCCGGTCTCAAGTTCCATGGGCAAGCTTCTCTGTTGTCATCTACAAATAAGTGGGAAATCCAGTAGAGGACCTGCACCGCTTGTCTCTTCCTCATCAGAGTATGTATGCATTTGCCACAGGCAAGGTGCAAGTACAGAGTGCTGCGTACTGTGCCTGCAATGTCAGCCAGCTAACCTTCTCCAGCACTGAGTGCTTTCTTCCTCTGCCCATTCACACAACGCGCTTGACCAAGGACTCTGATGTGTTCCTGGAAATGGACTTGACCGGCCAGGAAACAGAGCCTATTCGTCCCTCTTAGAATGGGAAGTTTCCCCCGGTATCCTGAGAAACACTTTGAATGGAGCCACCCACACCATGTTTGTCTCACAGGGTTGAGGACTCTGAAGGAAAGGTAGACTTTTGCCTTTGACACACGGAGGGGTGCGTTTCGTAAACAGGGAGAGCTGATATTTCCATTTGCTGTCAGAACTTGACTGCCACCACAGCCGCTGACGAATGTGATCGCAAGGGCTTGCAGACGGCCACTCGCAGCAGGTTTCACCCTGAAAGCCCATTAGGGAGGCGTTCCTCACCTTCAGAAGCAACGACTACACGCTCTAATGTGTCTCGCAGCGAAGACATATTTGAAGTCTAGTGCAGCACCACATTGTTGAAGAGCTCAGGAGTACTTTGGGCTCTCCGCTGAGGTGTTTGCAAGAAGTGCAAAACCTCTGCGTGCCGAAGGAGAGAAGGCCGGAGGGCTTGACACACTGCTGTGAATTCCTGCTGCCCATCGTAAACGGAATGCGTCGCCCTAAGCTCTGTACTCGCCGAGGTGTGTCAGAGAAGGCCAGTAAGGGCCGGAAGAGGTTGAGAGTGCTAGAGCCCGAGGAGTGTCGGCGAGAGCCCTAAAATCAGCCTACCATGAGCTTCACGGAACGCTGCGTGATGCTCTCTGCTCCAAAGCCATCAAGGGAGTAAGCTGCTCAGACGGCCTGCCAAGGCTGAGTTGTGCCCAGTCAAACTTCCTCTCTCCCATTTACAGCAAGGTATCTCTGGGAACACTGTCCTTGACGTGTATGTATGGCTGGCAGGGGACTGAAACAGGGCGTGAGTTCTCTCCCATGCGTGCTAACCAGCGTGCTGGGAAAGGCGGTGTTTCCTCCGTCCTAGCCTGGCAATGGCCACAGCCTGCAAGCAAAGGCCTTCCCGTCCCGCCTACAACGAAGAGCTTCCCAAAGGGAACCTGAGCTTTTCAGCCGGCACAGTTTGACCTGTGTCTCACCTGAGGAATGCAGCCAAGTGTTTCCCTCTCTCGATTCAATGACCCTGCCCTGCGGCCTTTCCTTGAAAGGACGTCAAGGTCCCAGTGTGCTGTGTACGACATTGCTTGTTGCAGGCACCAGGAGTATTGCACGTGCTCTGGGAACTTCGAGCTCTGCCGGAGCTCTGTGTGCCCACCAGCGGAATTGTATGTGCGATTGGGTACGGATCTAACACGCCGTGATCTCAGTCACGTGCAGGGCAAGATTTTTCAGACGGCAGAGTGAAACCTGCATTTCACCCTAAGTTTGCGGGCACTTGTTTCTCCCCCTAAGACTCGACTACCCGTCAGGGATATTTCTCTGAGGGGAAGACGTATGTGAAGGGTGAGGGTGGTGCATGAAGCGTCGTGATTAACATTCCTGTCATTTGGCTCTTTCCAGTTCATTGAGAGCGCCGCTCGAGCACCGTGTGCCAAAGGCAACGTGGAAGCCCAGGCGCCGCTGCAGGGAAGGAAATCCTCGTTCCTCACAGAATTTATATATCCGTTTCCCACGGGCTGGGATCAACAAAGCCTCACAGCCTCTGCCCAGGCAAAGTACGGAACGTGTCCCTGGGGGCAGGAGGAAACGGCTCTTCCATTTTGGGTCGACTTGCACATAAGCCGGTCTCAAGTTCCATGGGCAAGCTTCTCTGTTGTCATCTACAAATAAGTGGGAAATCCAGTAGAGGACCTGCACCGCTTGTCTCTTCCTCATCAGAGTATGTATGCATTTGCCACAGGCAAGGTGCAAGTACAGAGTGCTGCGTACTGTGCCTGCAATGTCAGCCAGCTAACCTTCTCCAGCACTGAGTGCTTTCTTCCTCTGCCCATTCACACAACGCGCTTGACCAAGGACTCTGATGTGTTCCTGGAAATGGACTTGACCGGCCAGGAAACAGAGCCTATTCGTCCCTCTTAGAATGGGAAGTTTCCCCCGGTATCCTGAGAAACACTTTGAATGGAGCCACCCACACCATGTTTGTCTCACAGGGTTGAGGACTCTGAAGGAAAGGTAGACTTTTGCCTTTGACACACGGAGGGGTGCGTTTCGTAAACAGGGAGAGCTGATATTTCCATTTGCTGTCAGAACTTGACTGCCACCACAGCCGCTGACGAATGTGATCGCAAGGGCTTGCAGACGGCCACTCGCAGCAGGTTTCACCCTGAAAGCCCATTAGGGAGGCGTTCCTCACCTTCAGAAGCAACGACTACACGCTCTAATGTGTCTCGCAGCGAAGACATATTTGAAGTCTAGTGCAGCACCACATTGTTGAAGAGCTCAGGAGTACTTTGGGCTCTCCGCTGAGGTGTTTGCAAGAAGTGCAAAACCTCTGCGTGCCGAAGGAGAGAAGGCCGGAGGGCTTGACACACTGCTGTGAATTCCTGCTGCCCATCGTAAACGGAATGCGTCGCCCTAAGCTCTGTACTCGCCGAGGTGTGTCAGAGAAGGCCAGTAAGGGCCGGAAGAGGTTGAGAGTGCTAGAGCCCGAGGAGTGTCGGCGAGAGCCCTAAAATCAGCCTACCATGAGCTTCACGGAACGCTGCGTGATGCTCTCTGCTCCAAAGCCATCAAGGGAGTAAGCTGCTCAGACGGCCTGCCAAGGCTGAGTTGTGCCCAGTCAAACTTCCTCTCTCCCATTTACAGCAAGGTATCTCTGGGAACACTGTCCTTGACGTGTATGTATGGCTGGCAGGGGACTGAAACAGGGCGTGAGTTCTCTCCCATGCGTGCTAACCAGCGTGCTGGGAAAGGCGGTGTTTCCTCCGTCCTAGCCTGGCAATGGCCACAGCCTGCAAGCAAAGGCCTTCCCGTCCCGCCTACAACGAAGAGCTTCCCAAAGGGAACCTGAGCTTTTCAGCCGGCACAGTTTGACCTGTGTCTCACCTGAGGAATGCAGCCAAGTGTTTCCCTCTCTCGATTCAATGACCCTGCCCTGCGGCCTTTCCTTGAAAGGACGTCAAGGTCCCAGTGTGCTGTGTACGACATTGCTTGTTGCAGGCACCAGGAGTATTGCACGTGCTCTGGGAACTTCGAGCTCTGCCGGAGCTCTGTGTGCCCACCAGCGGAATTGTATGTGCGATTGGGTACGGATCTAACACGCCGTGATCTCAGTCACGTGCAGGGCAAGATTTTTCAGACGGCAGAGTGAAACCTGCATTTCACCCTAAGTTTGCGGGCACTTGTTTCTCCCCCTAAGACTCGACTACCCGTCAGGGATACTTCTCTGAGGGGAAGACGTATGTGAAGGGTGAGGGTGGTGCATGAAGCGTCGTGATTAACATTCCTGTCATTTGGCTCTTTCCAGTTCATTGAGAGCGCCGCTCGAGCACCGTGTGCCAAAGGCAACGTGGAAGCCCAGGCGCCGCTGCAGGGAAGGAAATCCTCGTTCCTCACAGAATTTATATATCCGTTTCCCACGGGCTGGGATCAACAAAGCCTCACAGCCTCTGCCCAGGCAAAGTACGGAACGTGTCCCTGGGGGCAGGAGGAAACGGCTCTTCCATTTTGGGTCGACTTGCACATAAGCCGGTCTCAAGTTCCATGGGCAAGCTTCTCTGTTGTCATCTACAAATAAGTGGGAAATCCAGTAGAGGACCTGCACCGCTTGTCTCTTCCTCATCAGAGTATGTATGCATTTGCCACAGGCAAGGTGCAAGTACAGAGTGCTGCGTACTGTGCCTGCAATGTCAGCCAGCTAACCTTCTCCAGCACTGAGTGCTTTCTTCCTCTGCCCATTCACACAACGCGCTTGACCAAGGACTCTGATGTGTTCCTGGAAATGGACTTGACCGGCCAGGAAACAGAGCCTATTCGTCCCTCTTAGAATGGGAAGTTTCCCCCGGTATCCTGAGAAACACTTTGAATGGAGCCACCCACACCATGTTTGTCTCACAGGGTTGAGGACTCTGAAGGAAAGGTAGACTTTTGCCTTTGACACACGGAGGGGTGCGTTTCGTAAACAGGGAGAGCTGATATTTCCATTTGCTGTCAGAACTTGACTGCCACCACAGCCGCTGACGAATGTGATCGCAAGGGCTTGCAGACGGCCACTCGCAGCAGGTTTCACCCTGAAAGCCCATTAGGGAGGCGTTCCTCACCTTCAGAAGCAACGACTACACGCTCTAATGTGTCTCGCAGCGAAGACATATTTGAAGTCTAGTGCAGCACCACATTGTTGAAGAGCTCAGGAGTACTTTGGGCTCTCCGCTGAGGTGTTTGCAAGAAGTGCAAAACCTCTGCGTGCCGAAGGAGAGAAGGCCGGAGGGCTTGACACACTGCTGTGAATTCCTGCTGCCCATCGTAAACGGAATGCGTCGCCCTAAGCTCTGTACTCGCCGAGGTGTGTCAGAGAAGGCCAGTAAGGGCCGGAAGAGGTTGAGAGTGCTAGAGCCCGAGGAGTGTCGGCGAGAGCCCTAAAATCAGCCTACCATGAGCTTCACGGAACGCTGCGTGATGCTCTCTGCTCCAAAGCCATCAAGGGAGTAAGCTGCTCAGACGGCCTGCCAAGGCTGAGTTGTGCCCAGTCAAACTTCCTCTCTCCCATTTACAGCAAGGTATCTCTGGGAACACTGTCCTTGACGTGTATGTATGGCTGGCAGGGGACTGAAACAGGGCGTGAGTTCTCTCCCATGCGTGCTAACCAGCGTGCTGGGAAAGGCGGTGTTTCCTCCGTCCTAGCCTGGCAATGGCCACAGCCTGCAAGCAAAGGCCTTCCCGTCCCGCCTACAACGAAGAGCTTCCCAAAGGGAACCTGAGCTTTTCAGCCGGCACAGTTTGACCTGTGTCTCACCTGAGGAATGCAGCCAAGTGTTTCCCTCTCTCGATTCAATGACCCTGCCCTGCGGCCTTTCCTTGAAAGGACGTCAAGGTCCCAGTGTGCTGTGTACGACATTGCTTGTTGCAGGCACCAGGAGTATTGCACGTGCTCTGGGAACTTCGAGCTCTGCCGGAGCTCTGTGTGCCCACCAGCGGAATTGTATGTGCGATTGGGTACGGATCTAACACGCCGTGATCTCAGTCACGTGCAGGGCAAGATTTTTCAGACGGCAGAGTGAAACCTGCATTTCACCCTAAGTTTGCGGGCACTTGTTTCTCCCCCTAAGACTCGACTACCCGTCAGGGATATTTCTCTGAGGGGAAGACGTATGTGAAGGGTGAGGGTGGTGCATGAAGCGTCGTGATTAACATTCCTGTCATTTGGCTCTTTCCAGTTCATTGAGAGCGCCGCTCGAGCACCGTGTGCCAAAGGCAACGTGGAAGCCCAGGCGCCGCTGCAGGGAAGGAAATCCTCGTTCCTCACAGAATTTATATATCCGTTTCCCACGGGCTGGGATCAACAAAGCCTCACAGCCTCTGCCCAGGCAAAGTACGGAACGTGTCCCTGGGGGCAGGAGGAAACGGCTCTTCCATTTTGGGTCGACTTGCACATAAGCCGGTCTCAAGTTCCATGGGCAAGCTTCTCTGTTGTCATCTACAAATAAGTGGGAAATCCAGTAGAGGACCTGCACCGCTTGTCTCTTCCTCATCAGAGTATGTATGCATTTGCCACAGGCAAGGTGCAAGTACAGAGTGCTGCGTACTGTGCCTGCAATGTCAGCCAGCTAACCTTCTCCAGCACTGAGTGCTTTCTTCCTCTGCCCATTCACACAACGCGCTTGACCAAGGACTCTGATGTGTTCCTGGAAATGGACTTGACCGGCCAGGAAACAGAGCCTATTCGTCCCTCTTAGAATGGGAAGTTTCCCCCGGTATCCTGAGAAACACTTTGAATGGAGCCACCCACACCATGTTTGTCTCACAGGGTTGAGGACTCTGAAGGAAAGGTAGACTTTTGCCTTTGACACACGGAGGGGTGCGTTTCGTAAACAGGGAGAGCTGATATTTCCATTTGCTGTCAGAACTTGACTGCCACCACAGCCGCTGACGAATGTGATCGCAAGGGCTTGCAGACGGCCACTCGCAGCAGGTTTCACCCTGAAAGCCCATTAGGGAGGCGTTCCTCACCTTCAGAAGCAACGACTACACGCTCTAATGTGTCTCGCAGCGAAGACATATTTGAAGTCTAGTGCAGCACCACATTGTTGAAGAGCTCAGGAGTACTTTGGGCTCTCCGCTGAGGTGTTTGCAAGAAGTGCAAAACCTCTGCGTGCCGAAGGAGAGAAGGCCGGAGGGCTTGACACACTGCTGTGAATTCCTGCTGCCCATCGTAAACGGAATGCGTCGCCCTAAGCTCTGTACTCGCCGAGGTGTGTCAGAGAAGGCCAGTAAGGGCCGGAAGAGGTTGAGAGTGCTAGAGCCCGAGGAGTGTCGGCGAGAGCCCTAAAATCAGCCTACCATGAGCTTCACGGAACGCTGCGTGATGCTCTCTGCTCCAAAGCCATCAAGGGAGTAAGCTGCTCAGACGGCCTGCCAAGGCTGAGTTGTGCCCAGTCAAACTTCCTCTCTCCCATTTACAGCAAGGTATCTCTGGGAACACTGTCCTTGACGTGTATGTATGGCTGGCAGGGGACTGAAACAGGGCGTGAGTTCTCTCCCATGCGTGCTAACCAGCGTGCTGGGAAAGGCGGTGTTTCCTCCGTCCTAGCCTGGCAATGGCCACAGCCTGCAAGCAAAGGCCTTCCCGTCCCGCCTACAACGAAGAGCTTCCCAAAGGGAACCTGAGCTTTTCAGCCGGCACAGTTTGACCTGTGTCTCACCTGAGGAATGCAGCCAAGTGTTTCCCTCTCTCGATTCAATGACCCTGCCCTGCGGCCTTTCCTTGAAAGGACGTCAAGGTCCCAGTGTGCTGTGTACGACATTGCTTGTTGCAGGCACCAGGAGTATTGCACGTGCTCTGGGAACTTCGAGCTCTGCCGGAGCTCTGTGTGCCCACCAGCGGAATTGTATGTGCGATTGGGTACGGATCTAACACGCCGTGATCTCAGTCACGTGCAGGGCAAGATTTTTCAGACGGCAGAGTGAAACCTGCATTTCACCCTAAGTTTGCGGGCACTTGTTTCTCCCCCTAAGACTCGACTACCCGTCAGGGATACTTCTCTGAGGGGAAGACGTATGTGAAGGGTGAGGGTGGTGCATGAAGCGTCGTGATTAACATTCCTGTCATTTGGCTCTTTCCAGTTCATTGAGAGCGCCGCTCGAGCACCGTGTGCCAAAGGCAACGTGGAAGCCCAGGCGCCGCTGCAGGGAAGGAAATCCTCGTTCCTCACAGAATTTATATATCCGTTTCCCACGGGCTGGGATCAACAAAGCCTCACAGCCTCTGCCCAGGCAAAGTACGGAACGTGTCCCTGGGGGCAGGAGGAAACGGCTCTTCCATTTTGGGTCGACTTGCACATAAGCCGGTCTCAAGTTCCATGGGCAAGCTTCTCTGTTGTCATCTACAAATAAGTGGGAAATCCAGTAGAGGACCTGCACCGCTTGTCTCTTCCTCATCAGAGTATGTATGCATTTGCCACAGGCAAGGTGCAAGTACAGAGTGCTGCGTACTGTGCCTGCAATGTCAGCCAGCTAACCTTCTCCAGCACTGAGTGCTTTCTTCCTCTGCCCATTCACACAACGCGCTTGACCAAGGACTCTGATGTGTTCCTGGAAATGGACTTGACCGGCCAGGAAACAGAGCCTATTCGTCCCTCTTAGAATGGGAAGTTTCCCCCGGTATCCTGAGAAACACTTTGAATGGAGCCACCCACACCATGTTTGTCTCACAGGGTTGAGGACTCTGAAGGAAAGGTAGACTTTTGCCTTTGACACACGGAGGGGTGCGTTTCGTAAACAGGGAGAGCTGATATTTCCATTTGCTGTCAGAACTTGACTGCCACCACAGCCGCTGACGAATGTGATCGCAAGGGCTTGCAGACGGCCACTCGCAGCAGGTTTCACCCTGAAAGCCCATTAGGGAGGCGTTCCTCACCTTCAGAAGCAACGACTACACGCTCTAATGTGTCTCGCAGCGAAGACATATTTGAAGTCTAGTGCAGCACCACATTGTTGA
>NW_026871483.1:0-130980 GCF_028564815.1 Eubalaena glacialis
GGAGCCTTGCTACGCTGATGGGCGGGATGTAAATTGCCAACAGGCACTCTGGAGAAGAGTACGGTGTGTCCTGAAACAAGTAAGAAACACAGCGTTGAGAGCATAGGGCACTTCCACTCATGGGCATATAAATTGGGAAAACTAAAAATCAACAAGACACAGGCACCCTAAAGTTTACGGCTGCTCTGTTGCCAAGAACCTCCGCTTCGGTACACCTTCAATATCCCAGGAAAGAGAATAATGGATAAAGAAATGGTGGTACTTGGCACAATGGAATATCACTCAGCCATGAAATCAATGTCATAAGGCTAGTTAGCAGCATGATGAGTGGATTTAGGTACGATGATTCTAAGTGAAATAAGTCACACAGAAAAAGACACTTATCCTAAGATATCGCTTATAGAGGGAATGTCAAAATCGCTACACTTGAACTGAATTACAAAAGAGAACAGAGTCACACCTTTAGAAGACACACTATGGCTGCTTATCGGGAAAGGTGAGGTGGGGTGATGCATAAAACAAGGGTTTCAAATTAGCTCAGAGACCGCTCCATAAGCCAAATATGTAATAGACAAGGCCTACTCCCTGCTCAGTGAACTGGAGTCAACACACCCTAGTCACCTCACAAGAATATATTTGACTAGTAAGAATCTGAAAACCTATGTATCGATATCTCTCTGCAAGTGAATCAAGAGGGTGTAAAGCGGCATCAACACAGCAGGGAAAAGCAGCCAAGCCCGATTCTAAACATAAATTACTTTAAAAAACCCAGAAAACAAAGACAGTTAAAGAGAGAGAAATTCTTACAAAATCCATTCAGGGTCTATGATGCAACCTGGATTGACCATATCTAGACCCACAGCTGGATGAGACATAAGGCTGGACACTCTTGGGGCTGAGAGGATTGGTGAGGTTGGGTGAGCAAACCCAGATAATTTAAAGTAACACCGCGGGGTACACACCCCATGGGTCTCAAATCTCCAGGTACAAGGGCATCTTCCTACATCAAAACATGCATGGGAAACCCAGAGGATGGTATGCCGTGAGATCGGGAAAGGTTTCTAAAACGCACCTCATTTCTCCTCTCCTTGTGCTCGGGTTCGCCATTCCAGCCGCTTGACTAACCATCTCCCTACTTGGAGAATCAGCACCTTTAACCTCCTGTTTCGACCAGGTTGCAATTTGTCCTGAGGATGAACGGGAAGACGGGGAACCAACGAGAGACTAGCCCTAGGTGTTGGGACAGGCACAGGTCACTCCATTTTCCCATCAGGAAGAAGAATGAACCACAGGCTCAGCCTGCCCCCCAGAACCAAAATAGGGCCTGAAGCAATCCTGCGCTTTTGCGGCCAGCTCCCAAGAAAGCGAGGAGACAAATGGAGCTCAGGGGCACTGCAATTCACAAACGTGCAGAGTTATAAATGAGAACTCTCGTGCACAAATATATTGAGGGAAGGCAACGAAGAGGATTTGAAAGCAAGGCAGATTTGCAGGAAACAGATTTCAGGAGGTAGATTCGACTCGCCTTTAAAGCACATGAAAAGCGGCAAAACGTTGACAATGATGCCCTTGGCCAAAAAGGGCGTATGCGTTTTTTCCTGAATATATTCAGGAAAAAACGCATACGCCCTTTTTGGCCAACCAAGCAAGCCGGAAGGGCAAATCAGCGCTACAAAGAAGTCTCGCTTGCCCTCGGTCAAAAGGGCCATGCTGAACAAAGTGTAAAAACCAGAAAAGCAAGACAGGCCATGGAGACATGGGAGCCTTGCTACGCTGATGGGCGGGATGTAAATTGCCAACAGGCACTCTGGAGAAGAGTACGGTGTGTCCTGAAACAAGTAATAAACACAGCGTAGAGAGCATAGGGCACTTCCACTCATGGGCGTATAAATTGGAAAAACTAAAAGTCAACAAGACACAGGCACCCCAAACTTTACGGCTGCTCTGTTGCCAAGAACCTCCGCTTCGGTACACCTTCAATATCCCAGGAAAGAGAAAAATGGATAAAGAAATGGTGGTACTTGGCACAATGGAATATCACTCAGCCATGAAATCAATGTCATAAGGCTAGTTAGCAGCATGATGAGTGGATTTAGCGACGATGATTCTAAGTGAAATAAGTCACACAGAAAAAGACACTTATCCTAAGATATCGCTTATAGAGGGAATGTCAAAATCGCTACACTTGAACTGAATTACAAAACAGAACAGAGTCACACCTTTAGAAGACACACAATGGCTGCTTAACGGGAAAGGTGAGGTGGGGTGATGCATAAAACAAGGGTTTGAAATTAGCTCAGACACTGCTCCATAAGCCAAATATGTAATAGACAAGGCCTACTCCCTGCTCAGTGTACTGGACTCAACACCCCCTAGTCAACGCACAAGAATATATCTGACTAGTATGAATCTGAAAACCTATGTATTGATATCTCTCTGCAAGTGAATCAAGAGGGTGAAAAGCGGCATAAACACAGCAGGGAAAAGCAGCCAAACCCCATTCTAAACATACATTACTTTAAAAAACCCACAAAGCAAAGACAGTGAAAGAGAGAGAAATTCTTACAAAATCCGTTCAGGGTCTCTGATGCAACCTGGATTGACCATATCTAGACCCACAGCTGGATGAGACATAAGGCTGGACACTCTTGGGGCTGAGAGGATTGGTGAGGTTGGGTGAGCAAATGCAGATACTTTAAAGTAATACCGCGGGGTACCCACCCCATGGGTCTCAAATCTCCAGGTACAAGGGAATCTTCCTACATCAAAACATGCATGGGAAACCCAGAAGATGGTATGCCGTGAGATCGGGAAAGGTTTCTAAAACGCACCTCATTTCTCCTCTCCTTGTGCTCGGGTTCGCCATTCCAGCCGCTTGACTAACCATCTCCCTACTTGGAGAATCAGCACCTTTAACCTCCTGTTTCGTCCAGGTTGCAATTTGTCCTGAGGATGAACGGGAAGACGGGGAACCAACGAGAGACTAGCCCTAGGTGTTGGGACAGGCACAGGTCACTCCATTTTCCCATCAGGAAGAAGAATGAACCACAGGCTCAGCCTGCCCCCCAAAACCAAAATAGGGCCTGAAGCAATCCTGCGCTTTTGCGGCCAGCTCCAAAAAAAGCGAGGAGACTAATGGAGCTCAGGGGCACTGCAATTCACAAACGTGCAGAGTTATAAATGAGAACTCTCGTCCACAAATATATTGAGGGAAGGCAACGAAGAGGATTTGAAAGCAAGGCAGATTTGCAGGAAACAGATTTCAGGAGGTAGATTCGACTCGCCTTGAAAGCACATGAAAAGTGGCAAAACGTTGACAATGATGCCCTTGGTCAAAAAGGGCGTATGCGTTTTTTCCTGAATATATTCAGGAAAAAACGCATACGCCCTTTTTGGCCAACCAAGCAAGCCGGAAGGGCAAATCAGCGCTACAAAGAAGTCTCGCTTGCCCTCGGTCAAAAGGGCCATGCTGAACAAACTGTAAAAACCAGAAAAGCAGGACAGGCCATGGAGACATGGGAGTCTTGCTACGCTGATGGGCGGGATGTAAATTGCCAACAGGCAATCTGGAGAAGAGTACGGTGTGTCCTGAAACAAGTAATAAACACAGCGTAGAGAGCATAGGGCACTTCCACTCATGGGCGTATAAATTGGGAAAACTAAAAATCAACAAGACACAGGCACCCTAAAGTTTACGGCTGCTCTGTTGCCAAGAACCTCCGCTTCGGTACACCTTCAATATCCCAGGAAAGAGAAAAATGGATAAACAAATGGTGGTACTTGGCACAATGCAATATCACTCAGCCATGAAATCAATGTCATAAGGCTAGTTAGCAGCATGATGAGTGGATTTAGGTACGATGATTCTAAGTGAAATAAGTCACACAGCAAAAGGCACTTATCCTAAGATATCGCTTATAGAGGGAATGTCAAAATCGCTACACTTGAACTGAATTACCAAACAGAACAGAGTCACACCTTTAGAAGACACACTATGTCTGCTTAACTGGAAAGGTGAGGTGGGGTGATGCATAAAACAAGGGTTTGAAATTAGCTCAGACACCGCTCCATAAGCCAAATATGTACTAGACAAGGCCTACTCCCTGCTCAGTGAACTGGACTCAACACCCCCTAGTCACCGCACAAGAATATATCTGACTAGTATGAATCTGAAAACCTATGTATCGATATCTCTCTGCAAGTCAATCAAGAGGGTGTAAAGCGGCATAAACACAGCAGGGAAAAGCAGCCAAACCCCATTCTAAACATACATTACTTTAAAAAGCCACAAAGCAAAGACAGTGAAAGAGAGAGAAATTCTTACAAAATCCATTCAGGGTCTCTGATGCAACCTGGATTGACCATATCTAGACCCACAGCTGGATGAGACATAAGGCTGGACACTCTTGGGGCTGAGAGGATTGGTGAGGTTGGGTGAGCAAATGCAGATACTTTAAAGTAATACCGCGGGGTACCCACCACATGGGTCTCAAATCTCCAGGTACAAGGGAATCTTCCTACATCAAAACATGCATGGGAAGCCCAGAAGATGGTATGCCATTAGATCGGGAAAGGTTTCTAAAACGCACCTCATTTCTCCTCTCCTTGTGCTCGGGTTCACCATTCCAGCCCCTTGACTAACCATCTCCCTACTTGGAGAATCAGCACCTTTAACCTACTGTTTCGTCCAGGTTGCAATTTGTCCTGAGGATGAAGGGGAAGACGGGGAACCAACGAAAGACTAGCCCTAGGTGTTGGGACAGGCACAGGTCACTCCATTTTCCCATCAGGAAGAAGAATGAACCACAGGCTCAGCCTGCCCCCCAGAACCAAAATAGGGCCTGAAGCAATCCTGCGCTTTTGCGGCCAGCTCCCAAAAAAGCGAGGAGACAAATGGAGCTCAGGGGCACTGCAATTCACAAACGTGCAGAGTTATAAATGAGAACTCTCGTCCACAAATATATTGAGGGAAGGCAACGAAGAGGATTTGAAAGCAAGGCAGATTTGCAGGAAACAGATTTCAGGAGGTAGATTCAACTCGCCTTTAAAGCACATGAAAAGTGGCAAAACGTTGACAATGATGCCCTTGGCCAAAAAGGGCGTATGCGTTTTTTCCTGAATATATTCAGGAAAAAACGCATACGCCCTTTTTGGCCAACCAAGCAAGCCGGAAGGGCAAATCAGCGCTACAAAGAAGTCTCGCTTGCCCTCGGTCAAAAGGGCCATGCTGAACAAAGTGTAAACACCAGAAAAGCAGGACAGGCCATGGAGACAAGGGAGCCTTGCTACGCTGATGGGCGGGATGTAAATTGCCAACAGGCACTCTGGAGAAGAGTACGGTGTGTCCTGAAACAAGTAATAAACACAGCTTAGAGAGCATAGGGCACTCCCACTCATGGGCGTATAAATTGGGAAAACTAAAAATCAACAAGACACAGGCACCCTAAAGTTTACGGCTGCTCTGTTTCCAAGAACCTCCGCTTCGGTACACCTTCAATATACCAGGAAAGAGAAAAGTGGATAAAGAAATGGTGGTTCTTGGCACAATGGAATATCACTCAGCCATGAAATCAATGTCATAAGGCTAGTTAGCAGCATGATGAGTGGATTTAGGTACGATGATTCTAAGTGAAATAAGTCACACAGAAAAAGACACTTATCCTAAGATATCGCTTATAGAGGGAATGTCAAAATCGCTACACTTGAACTGAATTACAAAACAGAACAGAGTCACACCTTTAGAAGACACACTATGGCTGCTTAACCGGAAAGGTGAGGTGGGGTGATGCATAAAACAAGGGTTTGAAATTAGCTCAGAGACCGCTCCATAAGCCAAATATGTAATAGACAAGGCCTACTCCCTGCTCAGTGAACTGGACTCAACACACCCTATTCACCGCACAAGAATATATCTGACTAGTATGAATCTGAAAACCTATGTATCGATATCTCTCTGCAAGTGAATCAAGAGGGTGTAAAGCGGCATCAACACAGCAGGGAAAAGCAGCCAAGCCCGATTCTAAACATAAATTACTTTAAAAAACCCACAAAACAAAGACAGTGAAAGAGAGAGAAATTCTTACAAAATCCGTTTAGGGTCTATGATGCAACCTGGATTGACCATATCTAGACCCACAGCTGGATGAGACATAAGGCTGGACACTCTTGAGGCTGAGAGGATTGGTGAGGTTGGGTGAGCAAATGCAGATACTTTAAAGTAATACTGCGGGGTACATACCCCATGGGTCTCAAATCTCCAGGTACAAGGGCATCTTCCTACATCAAAACATGCATGGGAATCCCAGAAGATGGTATGCCGTGAGATCGGGAAAAGTTTCTAAAACGCACCTCATTTCTCCTCTCCTTGTGCTCGGGTTCGCCATTCCAGCCGCTTGACTAACCATCTCCCTACTTGGAGAATCAGCACCTTTAACCTCCTGTTTCGTACAGGTTGCAATTTGTCCTGAAGATGAACGGGAAGACGGGGAACCAACGAGAGACTAGCCCTAGGTGTTGGGACAGGCACAGGTCACTCCATTTTCCCATCAGGAAGAAGAATGAACCACAGGCTCAGCCTGCCCCCCAGAACCAAAATAGGGCCTGAAGCAATCCTGCGCTTTTGCGGACAGCTCCCAAAAAAGCGAGGAGACAAATGGAGCTCAGGGGCACTGCAATTCACAAACGTGCAGAGTTATAAATGAGAACTCTCGTCCACAAATATATTGAGGGAAGGCAACGAAGAGGATTTGAAAGCAAGGCAGATTTGCAGGAAACAGATTTCAGGAGGTAGATTCGACTCGCCTTTAAAGCACATGAAAAGCGGCAAAATGTTGACAATGATGCCCTTGGCCAAAAAGGGCGTATGCGTTTTTTCCTGAATATATTCAGGAAAAAACGCATACGCCCTTTTTGGCCAACCAAGCAAGCCGGAAGGGCAAATCAGCGCTACAAAGAAGTCTCGCTTGCCCTCGGTCAAAAGGGCCATGCTGAACAAAATGTAAAAACCAGAAAAGCAGGACAGGCCATGGAGACATGGGAGCCTGGCTACGCTGATGGGCGTGATGTAAATTGCCAACAGGCACTCTGGAGAAGAGTACGGTGTGTCCTGAAACAAGTAATAAACACAGCGTAGAGAGCATAGGGCACTTCCACTCATGGGCGTATAAATTGGGAAAACTAAAAATCAACAAGACACAGGCACCCTAAAGTTTACGGCTGCTCTGTTTCCAAGAATCTCCGCTTCGGTACACCTTCAATATCCCAGGAAAGAGAAAAATGGATAAAGAAATGGTGGTACTTGGCACAATGGAATATCACTCAGCCATGAAATCAATGTCATAAGGCTAGTTAGCAGCATGATGAGTGGATTTAGCGACGATGATTCTAAGTGAAATAAGTCACACAGAAAAAGACACTTATCCTAAGATATCGCTTATAGAGGGAATGTCAAAATCGCTACACTTGAACTGAATTACAAAAGAGAACAGAGTCACACCTTTAGAAGACACACTATGGCTGCTTAACGGGAAAGGTGAGGTGGGGTGATGCATAAAACAAGGGTTTGAAATTAGCTCAGAGACCGCTCCATAACCCTAATATGTAATAGACAAGGCCTACTCCCTGCTCAGTGAACTGGACTCAACACACCCTAGTCACCACACAAGAATATATCTGACTAGTAAGAATCTGAAAACCTATGTTTGGATATCTCTCTGCAAGTGAATCAAGAGGGTGTAAAGCGGCATCAACACAGCAGGGAAAAGCAGCCAAACCCGATTCTAAACATAAATTACTTTAAAAACCCACAAAACAAAGACAGTGAAAGAGAGAGAAATTCTTACAAAATCCGTTCAGGGTCTATGATGCAACCTGGATTGACCATATCTAGACCCACAGCTGGATGAGACATAAGGCTGGACACTCTTGGGGCTGAGAGGATTGGTGAGGTTGGGTGAGCAAACGCAGATACTTTAAAGTAACACTGCGGGGAACACACCCCATGGGTCTCAAATCTCCAGGTACAAGGGCATCTTCCTACATCAAAACATGCATGGGAAACCCAGAAGATGGTATGCCATGAGATCGGGAAAGGTTTCTAAAACGCACCTCATTTCTCCTCTCCTTGTGCTCGGGTTCACCATTCCAGCTGCTTGACTAACCATCTCCCTATTTGGAGAATGAGCACCTTTAACCTCCTGATTGTACAGGTTGCAATTTGTCCTGAGTATGAACGGGAAGACGTGGAACCAATGTGAGACGAGCCCTAGGTGTTGGGACAGTCATAGGTCACTCCATTTTCCCATCAGGAAGAAGAATGAACCACAGGCTCAGCCTGCCCCCCAGAACCAAAATAGGGCCTGAAGCAATCCTGCGCTTTTGCGGCCAGCTCCCAAAAAAGCGAGGAGACAAATGGAGCTCAGGGGCACTGCAATTCACAAACGTGCAGAGTTATAAATGAGAACTCTCGTCCACAAATATATTGAGGGAAGGCAACGAAGAGGATTTGAAAGCAAGGCAGATTTGCAGGAAACAGATTTCAGGAGGTAGATTCGACTCGCCTTTAAAGCACATGAAAAGCGGCAAAACGTTGACAATGATGCCCTTGGCCAAAAAGGGCGTATGCGTTTTTTCCTGAATATATTCAGGAAAAAACGCATACGCCCTTTTTGGCCAACCAAGCAAGCCAGAAGGGCAAATCAGCGCTACAAAGAAGTCTCGCTTGCCCTCGGTCAAAAGGGCCATGCTGAACAAGGTGTAAAAACCAGAAAAGCAGGACAGGCCATGGAGACAGGGGAGCCTTGCTACGCTGATGGGCGGGATGTAAATTGCCAACAGGCACTCTGGAGAAGAGTACGGTGTGTCCTGAAACAAGTAAGAAACACAGCGTTGAGAGCATAGGGCACTTCCACTCATGGGCATATAAATTGGGAAAACTAAAAATCAACAAGACACAGGCACCCTAAAGTTTACGGCTGCTCTGTTGCCAAGAACCTCCGCTTCGGTACACCTTCAATATCCCAGGAAAGAGAATAATGGATAAAGAAATGGTGGTACTTGGCACAATGGAATATCACTCAGCCATGAAATCAATGTCATAAGGCTAGTTAGCAGCATGATGAGTGGATTTAGGTACGATGATTCTAAGTGAAATAAGTCACACAGAAAAAGACACTTATCCTAAGATATCGCTTATAGAGGGAATGTCAAAATCGCTACACTTGAACTGAATTACAAAAGAGAACAGAGTCACACCTTTAGAAGACACACTATGGCTGCTTATCGGGAAAGGTGAGGTGGGGTGATGCATAAAACAAGGGTTTCAAATTAGCTCAGAGACCGCTCCATAAGCCAAATATGTAATAGACAAGGCCTACTCCCTGCTCAGTGAACTGGAGTCAACACACCCTAGTCACCTCACAAGAATATATTTGACTAGTAAGAATCTGAAAACCTATGTATCGATATCTCTCTGCAAGTGAATCAAGAGGGTGTAAAGCGGCATCAACACAGCAGGGAAAAGCAGCCAAGCCCGATTCTAAACATAAATTACTTTAAAAAACCCAGAAAACAAAGACAGTTAAAGAGAGAGAAATTCTTACAAAATCCATTCAGGGTCTATGATGCAACCTGGATTGACCATATCTAGACCCACAGCTGGATGAGACATAAGGCTGGACACTCTTGGGGCTGAGAGGATTGGTGAGGTTGGGTGAGCAAACCCAGATAATTTAAAGTAACACCGCGGGGTACACACCCCATGGGTCTCAAATCTCCAGGTACAAGGGCATCTTCCTACATCAAAACATGCATGGGAAACCCAGAGGATGGTATGCCGTGAGATCGGGAAAGGTTTCTAAAACGCACCTCATTTCTCCTCTCCTTGTGCTCGGGTTCGCCATTCCAGCCGCTTGACTAACCATCTCCCTACTTGGAGAATCAGCACCTTTAACCTCCTGTTTCGACCAGGTTGCAATTTGTCCTGAGGATGAACGGGAAGACGGGGAACCAACGAGAGACTAGCCCTAGGTGTTGGGACAGGCACAGGTCACTCCATTTTCCCATCAGGAAGAAGAATGAACCACAGGCTCAGCCTGCCCCCCAGAACCAAAATAGGGCCTGAAGCAATCCTGCGCTTTTGCGGCCAGCTCCCAAGAAAGCGAGGAGACAAATGGAGCTCAGGGGCACTGCAATTCACAAACGTGCAGAGTTATAAATGAGAACTCTCGTGCACAAATATATTGAGGGAAGGCAACGAAGAGGATTTGAAAGCAAGGCAGATTTGCAGGAAACAGATTTCAGGAGGTAGATTCGACTCGCCTTTAAAGCACATGAAAAGCGGCAAAACGTTGACAATGATGCCCTTGGCCAAAAAGGGCGTATGCGTTTTTTCCTGAATATATTCAGGAAAAAACGCATACGCCCTTTTTGGCCAACCAAGCAAGCCGGAAGGGCAAATCAGCGCTACAAAGAAGTCTCGCTTGCCCTCGGTCAAAAGGGCCATGCTGAACAAAGTGTAAAAACCAGAAAAGCAAGACAGGCCATGGAGACATGGGAGCCTTGCTACGCTGATGGGTGGGATGTAAATTGCCAACAGGCACTCTGGAGAAGAGTACGGTGTGTCCTGAAACAAGTAATAAACACAGCGTAGAGAGCATAGGGCACTTCCACTCATGGGCGTATAAATTGGAAAAACTAAAAGTCAACAAGACACAGGCACCCCAAACTTTACGGCTGCTCTGTTGCCAAGAACCTCCGCTTCGGTACACCTTCAATATCCCAGGAAAGAGAAAAATGGATAAAGAAATGGTGGTACTTGGCACAATGGAATATCACTCAGCCATGAAATCAATGTCATAAGGCTAGTTAGCAGCATGATGAGTGGATTTAGCGACGATGATTCTAAGTGAAATAAGTCACACAGAAAAAGACACTTATCCTAAGATATCGCTTATAGAGGGAATGTCAAAATCGCTACACTTGAACTGAATTACAAAACAGAACAGAGTCACACCTTTAGAAGACACACAATGGCTGCTTAACGGGAAAGGTGAGGTGGGGTGATGCATAAAACAAGGGTTTGAAATTAGCTCAGACACTGCTCCATAAGCCAAATATGTAATAGACAAGGCCTACTCCCTGCTCAGTGTACTGGACTCAACACCCCCTAGTCAACGCACAAGAATATATCTGACTAGTATGAATCTGAAAACCTATGTATTGATATCTCTCTGCAAGTGAATCAAGAGGGTGAAAAGCGGCATAAACACAGCAGGGAAAAGCAGCCAAACCCCATTCTAAACATACATTACTTTAAAAAACCCACAAAGCAAAGACAGTGAAAGAGAGAGAAATTCTTACAAAATCCGTTCAGGGTCTCTGATGCAACCTGGATTGACCATATCTAGACCCACAGCTGGATGAGACATAAGGCTGGACACTCTTGGGGCTGAGAGGATTGGTGAGGTTGGGTGAGCAAATGCAGATACTTTAAAGTAATACCGCGGGGTACCCACCCCATGGGTCTCAAATCTCCAGGTACAAGGGAATCTTCCTACATCAAAACATGCATGGGAAACCCAGAAGATGGTATGCCGTGAGATCGGGAAAGGTTTCTAAAACGCACCTCATTTCTCCTCTCCTTGTGCTCGGGTTCGCCATTCCAGCCGCTTGACTAACCATCTCCCTACTTGGAGAATCAGCACCTTTAACCTCCTGTTTCGTCCAGGTTGCAATTTGTCCTGAGGATGAACGGGAAGACGGGGAACCAACGAGAGACTAGCCCTAGGTGTTGGGACAGGCACAGGTCACTCCATTTTCCCATCAGGAAGAAGAATGAACCACAGGCTCAGCCTGCCCCCCAAAACCAAAATAGGGCCTGAAGCAATCCTGCGCTTTTGCGGCCAGCTCCAAAAAAAGCGAGGAGACTAATGGAGCTCAGGGGCACTGCAATTCACAAACGTGCAGAGTTATAAATGAGAACTCTCGTCCACAAATATATTGAGGGAAGGCAACGAAGAGGATTTGAAAGCAAGGCAGATTTGCAGGAAACAGATTTCAGGAGGTAGATTCGACTCGCCTTGAAAGCACATGAAAAGTGGCAAAACGTTGACAATGATGCCCTTGGTCAAAAAGGGCGTATGCGTTTTTTCCTGAATATATTCAGGAAAAAACGCATACGCCCTTTTTGGCCAACCAAGCAAGCCGGAAGGGCAAATCAGCGCTACAAAGAAGTCTCGCTTGCCCTCGGTCAAAAGGGCCATGCTGAACAAACTGTAAAAACCAGAAAAGCAGGACAGGCCATGGAGACATGGGAGTCTTGCTACGCTGATGGGCGGGATGTAAATTTCCAACAGGCAATCTGGAGAAGAGTACGGTGTGTCCTGAAACAAGTAATAAACACAGCGTAGAGAGCATAGGGCACTTCCACTCATGGGCGTATAAATTGGGAAAACTAAAAATCAACAAGACACAGGCACCCTAAAGTTTACGGCTGCTCTGTTGCCAAGAACCTCCGCTTCGGTACACCTTCAATATCCCAGGAAAGAGAAAAATGGATAAACAAATGGTGGTACTTGGCACAATGCAATATCACTCAGCCATGAAATCAATGTCATAAGGCTAGTTAGCAGCATGATGAGTGGATTTAGGTACGATGATTCTAAGTGAAATAAGTCACACAGCAAAAGGCACTTATCCTAAGATATCGCTTATAGAGGGAATGTCAAAATCGCTACACTTGAACTGAATTACCAAACAGAACAGAGTCACACCTTTAGAAGACACACTATGTCTGCTTAACTGGAAAGGTGAGGTGGGGTGATGCATAAAACAAGGGTTTGAAATTAGCTCAGACACCGCTCCATAAGCCAAATATGTACTAGACAAGGCCTACTCCCTGCTCAGTGAACTGGACTCAACACCCCCTAGTCACCGCACAAGAATATATCTGACTAGTATGAATCTGAAAACCTATGTATCGATATCTCTCTGCAAGTCAATCAAGAGGGTGTAAAGCGGCATAAACACAGCAGGGAAAAGCAGCCAAACCCCATTCTAAACATACATTACTTTAAAAAGCCACAAAGCAAAGACAGTGAAAGAGAGAGAAATTCTTACAAAATCCATTCAGGGTCTCTGATGCAACCTGGATTGACCATATCTAGACCCACAGCTGGATGAGACATAAGGCTGGACACTCTTGGGGCTGAGAGGATTGGTGAGGTTGGGTGAGCAAATGCAGATACTTTAAAGTAATACCGCGGGGTACCCACCACATGGGTCTCAAATCTCCAGGTACAAGGGAATCTTCCTACATCAAAACATGCATGGGAAGCCCAGAAGATGGTATGCCATTAGATCGGGAAAGGTTTCTAAAACGCACCTCATTTCTCCTCTCCTTGTGCTCGGGTTCACCATTCCAGCCCCTTGACTAACCATCTCCCTACTTGGAGAATCAGCACCTTTAACCTACTGTTTCGTCCAGGTTGCAATTTGTCCTGAGGATGAAGGGGAAGACGGGGAACCAACGAAAGACTAGCCCTAGGTGTTGGGACAGGCACAGGTCACTCCATTTTCCCATCAGGAAGAAGAATGAACCACAGGCTCAGCCTGCCCCCCAGAACCAAAATAGGGCCTGAAGCAATCCTGCGCTTTTGCGGCCAGCTCCCAAAAAAGCGAGGAGACAAATGGAGCTCAGGGGCACTGCAATTCACAAACGTGCAGAGTTATAAATGAGAACTCTCGTCCACAAATATATTGAGGGAAGGCAACGAAGAGGATTTGAAAGCAAGGCAGATTTGCAGGAAACAGATTTCAGGAGGTAGATTCAACTCGCCTTTAAAGCACATGAAAAGTGGCAAAACGTTGACAATGATGCCCTTGGCCAAAAAGGGCGTATGCGTTTTTTCCTGAATATATTCAGGAAAAAACGCATACGCCCTTTTTGGCCAACCAAGCAAGCCGGAAGGGCAAATCAGCGCTACAAAGAAGTCTCGCTTGCCCTCGGTCAAAAGGGCCATGCTGAACAAAGTGTAAACACCAGAAAAGCAGGACAGGCCATGGAGACAAGGGAGCCTTGCTACGCTGATGGGCGGGATGTAAATTGCCAACAGGCACTCTGGAGAAGAGTACGGTGTGTCCTGAAACAAGTAATAAACACAGCTTAGAGAGCATAGGGCACTCCCACTCATGGGCGTATAAATTGGGAAAACTAAAAATCAACAAGACACAGGCACCCTAAAGTTTACGGCTGCTCTGTTTCCAAGAACCTCCGCTTCGGTACACCTTCAATATACCAGGAAAGAGAAAAGTGGATAAAGAAATGGTGGTTCTTGGCACAATGGAATATCACTCAGCCATGAAATCAATGTCATAAGGCTAGTTAGCAGCATGATGAGTGGATTTAGGTACGATGATTCTAAGTGAAATAAGTCACACAGAAAAAGACACTTATCCTAAGATATCGCTTATAGAGGGAATGTCAAAATCGCTACACTTGAACTGAATTACAAAACAGAACAGAGTCACACCTTTAGAAGACACACTATGGCTGCTTAACCGGAAAGGTGAGGTGGGGTGATGCATAAAACAAGGGTTTGAAATTAGCTCAGAGACCGCTCCATAAGCCAAATATGTAATAGACAAGGCCTACTCCCTGCTCAGTGAACTGGACTCAACACACCCTATTCACCGCACAAGAATATATCTGACTAGTATGAATCTGAAAACCTATGTATCGATATCTCTCTGCAAGTGAATCAAGAGGGTGTAAAGCGGCATCAACACAGCAGGGAAAAGCAGCCAAGCCCGATTCTAAACATAAATTACTTTAAAAAACCCACAAAACAAAGACAGTGAAAGAGAGAGAAATTCTTACAAAATCCGTTTAGGGTCTATGATGCAACCTGGATTGACCATATCTAGACCCACAGCTGGATGAGACATAAGGCTGGACACTCTTGAGGCTGAGAGGATTGGTGAGGTTGGGTGAGCAAATGCAGATACTTTAAAGTAATACTGCGGGGTACATACCCCATGGGTCTCAAATCTCCAGGTACAAGGGCATCTTCCTACATCAAAACATGCATGGGAATCCCAGAAGATGGTATGCCGTGAGATCGGGAAAAGTTTCTAAAACGCACCTCATTTCTCCTCTCCTTGTGCTCGGGTTCGCCATTCCAGCCGCTTGACTAACCATCTCCCTACTTGGAGAATCAGCACCTTTAACCTCCTGTTTCGTACAGGTTGCAATTTGTCCTGAAGATGAACGGGAAGACGGGGAACCAACGAGAGACTAGCCCTAGGTGTTGGGACAGGCACAGGTCACTCCATTTTCCCATCAGGAAGAAGAATGAACCACAGGCTCAGCCTGCCCCCCAGAACCAAAATAGGGCCTGAAGCAATCCTGCGCTTTTGCGGCCAGCTCCCAAAAAAGCGAGGAGACAAATGGAGCTCAGGGGCACTGCAATTCACAAACGTGCAGAGTTATAAATGTGATCTCTCGTCCACAAATATATTGAGGGAAGGCAACGAAGAGGATTTGAAAGCAAGGCAGATTTGCAGGAAACAGATTTCAGGAGGTAGATTCGACTCGCCTTTAAAGCACATGAAAAGTGACAAAACGTTGACAATGATGCCCTTGGCCAAAAAGGGCGTATGCGTTTTTTCCTGAATATATTCAGGAAAAAACGCATACGCCCTTTTTGGCCAACCAAGCAAGCCGGAAGGGCAAATCAGCGCTACAAAGAAGTCTCACTTGCCCTCGGTCAAAAGGGCCATGCTGAACAAACTGTAAAAACCAGAAAAGCAAGACAGGCCATGGAGACATGGGAGCCTTGCTACGCTGATGGGCGGGATGTAAATTGCCAACAGGCACTCTGGAGAAGAGTACGGTGTGTCCTGAAACAAGTAATAAACACAGCGTAGAGAGCATAGGGCACTTCCACTCATGGGCGTATAAATTGGGAAAACTAAAAATCAACAAGACACAGGCACCCCAAACTTTACGGCTGCTCTGTTGCCAAGAAACTCCACTTCGGTACACCTTCAATATCCCAGGAAAGAGAAAAATGGATAAAGAAATGGTGGTACTTGGCACAATGGAATATCACTCAGCCATGAAATCAATGTCATAAGGCTAGTTAGCAGCATGATGAGTGGATTTAGGTACGATGATTCTAAGTGAAATAAGTCACACAGAAAAAGGCACTTATCCTAAGATATCGCTTATAGAGGGAATGTCAAAATCGCTAAACTTGAACTGAATTACAAAACAGAACAGAGGCACACCTTTAGAAGACACACTATGGCTGCTTAACCGGAAAGGTGAGGTGGGGTGATGCATAAAACAAGGGTTTGAAATTAGCTCAGACACAGCTCCATAAGCCAAATATGTAATAGACAAGGCCTACTCCCTGCTCAGTAAACTGGACTCAACACCCCCTAGTCACCGCACAAGATTATATCTGATTAGTATGAATCTGAAAACCTATGTATCGATATCTCTCTGCAAGTGAATCAAGAGGGTGTAAAGCGGCATAAACACAGCAGGGAAAAGCAGCCAAACCGCATTCTAAACATACATTACTTTAAAAAACCCACAAAGCAAAGACAGTGAAAGAGAGAGAAATTCTTACAAAATCCGTTCAGGGTCTCTGATGCAACCTGGATTGACCATATCTAGACCCACAGCTGGATGAGACATAAGGCTGGACACTCTTGGGGCTGAGAGGATTGGTGAGGTCGGGTGAGCAAATGCAGATACTTTAAAGTAACACTGCGGGGTACCCACCCCATGGGTCTCAAATCTCCAGGTACAAGGGAATCTTCCTACATCAAAACATGCATGGGAAACCCAGAAGATGGTATGCCATGAGATCGGGAAAGGTTTCTAAAACGCACCTCATTTCTCCTCTCCTTGTGCTCGGGTTCCCCATTCCAGCCGCTTGATTCACCATCTCCCTACTTGGAGAATCAGCATCTTTAAACTCCTGTATCGTACAGGTTGCAATTTTCCTGAGGATGAACGGGAAGACGGGCAACCAACGAGAGACTAGCCCTAGGTGTTGGGACAGGCACAGGTCACTCCATTTTTCCATCAGGAAGAAGAATGAACCACAGGCTCAGCCTGCCCCCCAGAACCAAAATAGGGCCTGAAGCAATCCTGCGCTTTTGCGGCCAGCTCCCAAAAAAGCGAGTAGACAAATGGAGCTCAGGGGCACTGCAATTCACAAACGTGCAGAGTTATAAATGAGAACTCTCGTCCACAAATATATTGAGGGAAGGCAACGAAGAGGATTTGAAAGTAAGGCAGATTTTCAGGAAACAGATTTCAGGATGTAGATTCGACTCGCCTGTAAAGCACATGAAAAGCGGCAAAACGTTGACAATGATGCCCTTGGCCAAAAAGGGCGTATGCGTTTTTTCCTGAATATATTCAGGAAAAAACGCATACGCCGTTTTTGGCCAACCAAGCAAGCCGGAAGGGCAAATCAGCGCTACAAAGAAGTCTCGCTTGCCCTCGGTCAAAAGGGCCATGCTGAACAAAGTGTAAAAACCAGAAAAGCAGGACAGGCCATGGAGACATGGGAGCCTTGCTACGCTGATGGGCGGGATGTAAATTGCCAACAGGCACTCTGGAGAAGAGTACGGTGTGTCCTGAAACAAGTAATAAACACAGCGTAGAGAGCATAGGGCACTTCCACTCATGGGCGTATAAATTGGGAAAACTAAAAGTCAACAAGACACAGGCACCCCAAACTTTACGGCTGCTCTGTTGCCAAGAACCTCCGCTTCGGTACACCTTCAATATCCCAGGAAAGAGAAAAATGGATAAAGAAATGGTGGTACTTGGCACAATGGAATATCACTCAGCCATGAAATCAATGTCATAAGGCTAGTTAGCAGCATGATGAGTGGATTTAGCGACGATGATTCTAAGTGAAATAAGTCACACAGAAAAAGACACTTATCCTAAGATATCGCTTATAGAGGGAATGTCAAAATCGCTACACTTGAACTGAATTACAAAACAGAACAGAGTCACACCTTTAGAAGACACACAATGGCTGCTTAACGGGAAAGGTGAGGTGGGGTGATGCATAAAACAAGGGTTTGAAATTAGCTCAGACACCGCTCCATAAGCCAAATATGTAATAGACAAGGCCTACTCCCTGCTCAGTGTACTGGACTCAACACCCCCTAGTCAACGCACAAGAATATATCTGACTAGTATGAATCTGAAAACCTATGTATTGATATCTCTCTGCAAGTGAATCAAGAGGGTGAAAAGCGGCATAAACACAGCAGGGAAAAGCAGCCAAACCCCATTCTAAACATACATTACTTTAAAAAACCCACAAAGCAAAGACAGTGAAAGAGAGAGAAATTCTTACAAAATCCGTTCAGGGTCTCTGATGCAACCTGGATTGACCATATCTAGACCCACAGCTGGATGAGACATAAGGCTGGACACTCTTGGGGCTGAGAGGATTGGTGAGGTTGGGTGAGCAAATGCAGATACTTTAAAGTAATACCGCGGGGTACCCACCCCATGGGTCTCAAATCTCCAGGTACAAGGGAATCTTCCTACATCAAAACATGCATGGGAAACCCAGAAGATGGTATGCCGTGAGATCGGGAAAGGTTTCTAAAACGCACCTCATTTCTCCTCTCCTTGTGCTCGGGTTCGCCATTCCAGCCGCTTGACTAACCATCTCCCTACTTGGAGAATCAGCACCTTTAAACTCCTGTTTCGTCCAGGTTGCAATTTGTCCTGAGGATGAACGGGAAGACGGGGAACCAACGAGAGACTAGCCCTAGGTGTTGGGACAGGCACAGGTCACTCCATTTTCCCATCAGGAAGAAGAATGAACCACAGGCTCAGCCTGCCCCCCAAAACCAAAATAGGGCCTGAAGCAATCCTGCGCTTTTGCGGCCAGCTCCAAAAAAAGCGAGGAGACTAATGGAGCTCAGGGGCACTGCAATTCACAAACGTGCAGAGTTATAAATGAGAACTCTCGTCCACAAATATATTGAGGGAAGGCAACGAAGAGGATTTGAAAGCAAGGCAGATTTGCAGGAAACAGATTTCAGGAGGTAGATTCGACTCGCCTTGAAAGCACATGAAAAGTGGCAAAACGTTGACAATGATGCCCTTGGTCAAAAAGGGCGTATGCGTTTTTTCCTGAATATATTCAGGAAAAAACGCATACGCCCTTTTTGGCCAACCAAGCAAGCCGGAAGGGCAAATCAGCGCTACAAAGAAGTCTCGCTTGCCCTCGGTCAAAAGGGCCATGCTGAACAAACTGTAAAAACCAGAAAAGCAGGACAGGCCATGGAGACATGGGAGTCTTGCTACGCTGATGGGCGGGATGTAAATTGCCAACAGGCAATCTGGAGAAGAGTACGGTGTGTCCTGAAACAAGTAATAAACACTGCGTAGAGAGCATAGGGCACTTCCACTCATGGGCGTATAAATTGGGAAAACTAAAAATCAACAAGACACAGGCACCCTAAAGTTTACGGCTGCTCTGTTGCCAAGAACCTCCGCTTCGGTACACCTTCAATATCCCAGGAAAGAGAAAAATGGATAAACAAATGGTGGTACTTGGCACAATGCAATATCACTCAGCCATGAAATCAATGTCATAAGGCTAGTTAGCAGCATGATGAGTGGATTTAGGTACGATGATTCTAAGTGAAATAAGTCACACAGCAAAAGGCACTTATCCTAAGATATCGCTTATAGAGGGAATGTCAAAATCGCTACACTTGAACTGAATTACCAAACAGAACAGAGTCACACCTTTAGAAGACACACTATGTCTGCTTAACTGGAAAGGTGAGGTGGGGTGATGCATAAAACAAGGGTTTGAAATTAGCTCAGACACCGCTCCATAAGCCAAATATGTACTAGACAAGGCCTACTCCCTGCTCAGTGAACTGGACTCAACACCCCCTAGTCACCGCACAAGAATATATCTGACTAGTATGAATCTGAAAACCTATGTATCGATATCTCTCTGCAAGTCAATCAAGAGGGTGTAAAGCGGCATAAACACAGCAGGGAAAAGCAGCCAAACCCCATTCTAAACATACATTACTTTAAAAAGCCACAAAGCAAAGACAGTGAAAGAGAGAGAAATTCTTACAAAATCCATTCAGGGTCTCTGATGCAACCTGGATTGACCATATCTAGACCCACAGCTGGATGAGACATAAGGCTGGACACTCTTGGGGCTGAGAGGATTGGTGAGGTTGGGTGAGCAAATGCAGATACTTTAAAGTAATACCGCGGGGTACCCACCACATGGGTCTCAAATCTCCAGGTACAAGGGAATCTTCCTACATCAAAACATGCATGGGAAGCCCAGAAGATGGTATGCCATTAGATCGGGAAAGGTTTCTAAAACGCACCTCATTTCTCCTCTCCTTGTGCTCGGGTTCACCATTCCAGCCCCTTGACTAACCATCTCCCTACTTGGAGAATCAGCACCTTTAACCTACTGTTTCGTCCAGGTTGCAATTTGTCCTGAGGATGAAGGGGAAGACGGGGAACCAACGAAAGACTAGCCCTAGGTGTTGGGACAGGCACAGGTCACTCCATTTTCCCATCAGGAAGAAGAATGAACCACAGGCTCAGCCTGCCCCCCAGAACCAAAATAGGGCCTGAAGCAATCCTGCGCTTTTGCGGCCAGCTCCCAAAAAAGCGAGGAGACAAATGGAGCTCAGGGGCACTGCAATTCACAAACGTGCAGAGTTATAAATGAGAACTCTCGTCCACAAATATATTGAGGGAAGGCAACGAAGAGGATTTGAAAGCAAGGCAGATTTGCAGGAAACAGATTTCAGGAGGTAGATTCAACTCGCCTTTAAAGCACATGAAAAGTGGCAAAACGTTGACAATGATGCCCTTGGCCAAAAAGGGCGTATGCGTTTTTTCCTGAATATATTCAGGAAAAAACGCATACGCCCTTTTTGGCCAACCAAGCAAGCCGGAAGGGCAAATCAGCGCTACAAAGAAGTCTCGCTTGCCCTCGGTCAAAAGGGCCATGCTGAACAAAGTGTAAACACCAGAAAAGCAGGACAGGCCATGGAGACAAGGGAGCCTTGCTACGCTGATGGGCGGGATGTAAATTGCCAACAGGCACTCTGGAGAAGAGTACGGTGTGTCCTGAAACAAGTAATAAACACAGCTTAGAGAGCATAGGGCACTCCCACTCATGGGCGTATAAATTGGGAAAACTAAAAATCAACAAGACACAGGCACCCTAAAGTTTACGGCTGCTCTGTTTCCAAGAACCTCCGCTTCGGTACACCTTCAATATACCAGGAAAGAGAAAAGTGGATAAAGAAATGGTGGTTCTTGGCACAATGGAATATCACTCAGCCATGAAATCAATGTCATAAGGCTAGTTAGCAGCATGATGAGTGGATTTAGGTACGATGATTCTAAGTGAAATAAGTCACACAGAAAAAGACACTTATCCTAAGATATCGCTTATAGAGGGAATGTCAAAATCGCTACACTTGAACTGAATTACAAAACAGAACAGAGTCACACCTTTAGAAGACACACTATGGCTGCTTAACCGGAAAGGTGAGGTGGGGTGATGCATAAAACAAGGGTTTGAAATTAGCTCAGAGACCGCTCCATAAGCCAAATATGTAATAGACAAGGCCTACTCCCTGCTCAGTGAACTGGACTCAACACACCCTATTCACCGCACAAGAATATATCTGACTAGTATGAATCTGAAAACCTATGTATCGATATCTCTCTGCAAGTGAATCAAGAGGGTGTAAAGCGGCATCAACACAGCAGGGAAAAGCAGCCAAGCCCGATTCTAAACATAAATTACTTTAAAAAACCCACAAAACAAAGACAGTGAAAGAGAGAGAAATTCTTACAAAATCCGTTTAGGGTCTATGATGCAACCTGGATTGACCATATCTAGACCCACAGCTGGATGAGACATAAGGCTGGACACTCTTGAGGCTGAGAGGATTGGTGAGGTTGGGTGAGCAAATGCAGATACTTTAAAGTAATACTGCGGGGTACATACCCCATGGGTCTCAAATCTCCAGGTACAAGGGCATCTTCCTACATCAAAACATGCATGGGAATCCCAGAAGATGGTATGCCGTGAGATCGGGAAAAGTTTCTAAAACGCACCTCATTTCTCCTCTCCTTGTGCTCGGGTTCGCCATTCCAGCTGCTTGACTAACCATCTCCCTACTTGGAGAATCAGCACCTTTAACCTCCTGTTTCGTACAGGTTGCAATTTGTCCTGAAGATGAACGGGAAGACGGGGAACCAACGAGAGACTAGCCCTAGGTGTTGGGACAGGCACAGGTCACTCCATTTTCCCATCAGGAAGAAGAATGAACCACAGGCTCAGCCTGCCCCCCAGAACCAAAATAGGGCCTGAAGCAATCCTGCGCTTTTGCGGCCAGCTCCCAAAAAAGCGAGGAGACAAATGGAGCTCAGGGGCACTGCAATTCACAAACGTGCAGAGTTATAAATGTGATCTCTCGTCCACAAATATATTGAGGGAAGGCAACGAAGAGGATTTGAAAGCAAGGCAGATTTGCAGGAAACAGATTTCAGGAGGTAGATTCGACTCGCCTTTAAAGCACATGAAAAGTGACAAAACGTTGACAATGATGCCCTTGGCCAAAAAGGGCGTATGCGTTTTTTCCTGAATATATTCAGGAAAAAACGCATACGCCCTTTTTGGCCAACCAAGCAAGCCGGAAGGGCAAATCAGCGCTACAAAGAAGTCTCACTTGCCCTCGGTCAAAAGGGCCATGCTGAACAAACTGTAAAAACCAGAAAAGCAAGACAGGCCATGGAGACATGGGAGCCTTGCTACGCTGATGGGCGGGATGTAAATTGCCAACAGGCACTCTGGAGAAGAGTACGGTGTGTCCTGAAACAAGTAATAAACACAGCGTAGAGAGCATAGGGCACTTCCACTCATGGGCGTATAAATTGGGAAAACTAAAAATCAACAAGACACAGGCACCCCAAACTTTACGGCTGCTCTGTTGCCAAGAAACTCCACTTCGGTACACCTTCAATATCCCAGGAAAGAGAAAAATGGATAAAGAAATGGTGGTACTTGGCACAATGGAATATCACTCAGCCATGAAATCAATGTCATAAGGCTAGTTAGCAGCATGATGAGTGGATTTAGGTACGATGATTCTAAGTGAAATAAGTCACACAGAAAAAGGCACTTATCCTAAGATATCGCTTATAGAGGGAATGTCAAAATCGCTAAACTTGAACTGAATTACAAAACAGAACAGAGGCACACCTTTAGAAGACACACTATGGCTGCTTAACCGGAAAGGTGAGGTGGGCTGATGCATAAAACAAGGGTTTGAAATTAGCTCAGACACAGCTCCATAAGCCAAATATGTAATAGACAAGGCCTACTCCCTGCTCAGTAAACTGGACTCAACACCCCCTAGTCACCGCACAAGATTATATCTGATTAGTATGAATCTGAAAACCTATGTATCGATATCTCTCTGCAAGTGAATCAAGAGGGTGTAAAGCGGCATAAACACAGCAGGGAAAAGCAGCCAAACCGCATTCTAAACATACATTACTTTAAAAAACCCACAAAGCAAAGACAGTGAAAGAGAGAGAAATTCTTACAAAATCCGTTCAGGGTCTCTGATGCAACCTGGATTGACCATATCTAGACCCACAGCTGGATGAGACATAAGGCTGGACACTCTTGGGGCTGAGAGGATTGGTGAGGTCGGGTGAGCAAATGCAGATACTTTAAAGTAACACTGCGGGGTACCCACCCCATGGGTCTCAAATCTCCAGGTACAAGGGAATCTTCCTACATCAAAACATGCATGGGAAACCCAGAAGATGGTATGCCATGAGATCGGGAAAGGTTTCTAAAACGCACCTCATTTCTCCTCTCCTTGTGCTCGGGTTCCCCATTCCAGCCGCTTGATTCACCATCTCCCTACTTGGAGAATCAGCATCTTTAAACTCCTGTATCGTACAGGTTGCAATTTTCCTGAGGATGAACGGGAAGACGGGCAACCAACGAGAGACTAGCCCTAGGTGTTGGGACAGGCACAGGTCACTCCATTTTTCCATCAGGAAGAAGAATGAACCACAGGCTCAGCCTGCCCCCCAGAACCAAAATAGGGCCTGAAGCAATCCTGCGCTTTTGCGGCCAGCTCCCAAAAAAGCGAGTAGACAAATGGAGCTCAGGGGCACTGCAATTCACAAACGTGCAGAGTTATAAATGAGAACTCTCGTCCACAAATATATTGAGGGAAGGCAACGAAGAGGATTTGAAAGTAAGGCAGATTTTCAGGAAACAGATTTCAGGAGGTAGATTCGACTCGCCTGTAAAGCACATGAAAAGCGGCAAAACGTTGACAATGATGCCCTTGGCCAAAAAGGGCGTATGCGTTTTTTCCTGAATATATTCAGGAAAAAACGCATACGCCGTTTTTGGCCAACCAAGCAAGCCGGAAGGGCAAATCAGCGCTACAAAGAAGTCTCGCTTGCCCTCGGTCAAAAGGGCCATGCTGAACAAAGTGTAAAAACCAGAAAAGCAGGACAGGCCATGGAGACATGCGAGCCTTGCTACGCTGATGGGCGGGATGTAAATTGCCAACAGGCACTCTGGAGAAGTGTACGGTGTGTCCTGAAACAAGTAATAAACACAGCTTAGAGAGCATAGGGCACTTCCACTCATGGGCGTATAAATTGGGAAAAATAAAAATCAACAAGACACAGGCACCCCAAAATTTACAGCTGCTCTGTTTCCAAGAACCTCCACTTCGGTACACCTTCAATATCCCAGGAAAGAGAAAAATGGATAAACAAATGGTGGTACTTGGCACTATGGAATGTCACTCAGCCATGAAATCAATGTCATAAGGTTAGTTAGCAAGATGATGAGTGGATTTAGCGACGATGATTCTAAGTGAAATAAGTCACACAGAAAAAGACACTTATCCTAAGATATCGCTTAGAGAGGGAATGTCAAAATCGCTACACTTGAACTGAATTACAAAACAGAACAGAGTCACACCTTTAGAAGACACACTATGGCTGCTTAACGGGAAAGGTGAGGTGGGGTGATGCATAAAACAAGGGTTTGAAATTAGCTCAGAGACCGCTCCATAAGCCAAATATGTAATAGACAAGGCCTACTCCCTGCTCAGTGAACTGGACTCAACACACCCAAGTCACCACACAAGAATATATCTGAGTAGTAAGAATCTGAAAACCTATGTATCGATATCTCTCTGCAAGTGAATCAAGAGGGTGTAAAGCGGCATCAACACAGCAGGGAAAAGCACCCAAGCCCGATTCTAAACATAAATTACTTTAAAAAACCCACAAAACAAAGACAGTGAAAGAGAGAGAAATTCTTACAAAATCCGTTCAGGGTCTCTGATGCAACCTGGATTGACCATATATAGACCCACAGCTGGATGAGACATAAGGCTGGACACTCTTGGGGCTGAGAGGATTGGTGAGGTTGGGTGAGCAAACGCAGATACTTTAAAGTAATACCGCGGGGTACCCACCCCATGGGTCTCAAATCTCCAGGTACAAGGGCATATTCCTACATCCAAACATGCATGTGAAACCCAGAAGATGGTATGCCGTGAGATCGGGAAAGGTTTCTAAAACGCACCTCATTTCTCCTCTCCTTGTGCTCGGGTTCCCCATTCCAGCCGCTTGATTCACCATCTCCCTACTTGGAGAATCAGCATCTTTAAACTCCTGTATCGTACAGGTTGCAATTTTCCTGAGGATGAACGGGAAGACGGGCAACCAACGAGAGACTAGCCCTAGGTGTTGGGACAGGCGTAGGTCACTCCATTTTCCCATCAGGAAGAAGAATGAACCACAGGCTCAGCCTGCCCCCCAGAACCAAAATAGGGCCTGAAGCAATCCTGCGCTTTTGCGGCCAGCTCCCAAAAAAGCGAGGAGACAAATGGAGCTCAGGGGCACTACAATTCACAAACGTGCAGAGTTATAAATGAGAACTCTCGTCCACAAATATATTGAGGGAAGGCAACGAAGAGGATTTGAAAGCAAGGCAGATTTGCAGGAAACAGATTTCAGGAGGTAGATTCGACTCGCCTTTAAAGCACATGAAAAGTGACAAAACGTTGACAATGATGCCCTTGGCCAAAAAGGGCGTATGCGTTTTTTCCTGAATATATTCAGGAAAAAACGCATACGCCCTTTTTGGCCAACCAAGCAAGCCGGAAGGGCAAATCAGCGCTACAAAGAAGTCTCGCTTGCCCTCGGTCAAAAGGGCCATGCTGAACAAAGTGTAAAAACCAGAAAAGCAGGACAGGCCATGGAGACATGGGAGCCTTGCTACGCTGATGGGCGGGATGTAAATTGCCAACAGGCACTCTGGAGAAGAGTACGGTGTGTCCTGAAACAAGTAATAAACACAGCGTAGAGAGCATAGGGCACTTCCACTCATGGGGGTATAAATTGGGAAAACTAAAAATCAACAAGACACAGGCACCCCAAACTTTACGGCTGCTCTGTTGCCAAGAACCTCCGCTTCGGTACAACTTCAATATCCCAGGAAAGAGAAAAATGGATAAAGAAATGGTGGTACTTGGCACAATGGAATATCACTCAGCCATGAAATCAATGTCATAAGGCTAGTTAGCAGCATGATGAGTGGATTTAGGTACGATGATTCTAAGTGAAATAATTCACACAGAAAAAGGCACTTATCCTAAGATATCGCTTATAGAGGGAATGTCAAAATCGCTAAACTTGAACTGAATTACAAAACAGAACAGAGGCACACCTTTAGAAGACACACTATGGCTGCTTAACCGGAAAGGTGAGGTGGGGTGATGCATAAAACAAGGGTTTGAAATTAGCTCAGACACCGCTCCATAAGCCAAATATGTAATAGACAAGGCCTACTCCCTGCTCAGTGAACTGGACTCAACACCCCCTAGTCACCGCACAAGATTATATCTGAGTAGTAAGAATCTGAAAACCTATGTATCGATATCTCTCTGCAAGTGAATCAAGAGGGTGTAAAGCGGCATCAACACAGCAGGGAAAAGCAGCCAAGCCCGATTCTAAACATTAATTACTTTAAAAAACCCACAAAACAAAGACAGTGAAAGAGAGAGAAATTCTTACAAAATCCGTTCAGGGTCTCTGATGCAACCTGGATTCACCATATCTAGACCCACAGCTGGATGAGACATAAGGCTGGACACTCTTGGGGCTGAGAGGATTGGTGAGGTTGGGTGAGCAAACGCAGATACTTTAAAGTAATACTGTGGGGAACACACCCCATGGGTCTCAAATCTCCAGGTACAAGGGAATCTTCCTACATCAAAACATGCATGGGAAACCCAGAAGATGGTATGCCATGAGATCGGGAAAGGTTTCTAAAACGCACCTCATTTCTCCTCTCCTTGTGCTCGGGTTCGCCATTCCAGCCACTTGACTAACCATCTCCCTAATTGGAGAATCAGCACCTTTAACCTCCTATTTCGTCCAGGTTGCAATTTGTCCTGAGGATGAAGTGGAAGACGGGGAAACAACGAGAGACTAGCCCTAGGTGTTGGGACAGGCACAGGTCACTCCATTTTCCCATCAGGAAGAAGAATGAACCACAGGCTCAGCCTGCCCCCCAGAACCAAAATAGGGCCTGAAGCAATCCTGCGCTTTTGCGGCCAGCTCCCAAAAAAGCGAGGAGACAAATGGAGCTCAGGGGCACTGCAATTCACAAACGTGCAGAGTTATCAATGAGAACTCTCATCCACAAATATATTGAGGGAAGGCAACGAAGAGGATTTGAAAGCAAGGCAGATTTTCAGGAAGCAGATTTCAGGATGTAGATTCGACTCGCCTGTAAAGCACATGAAAAGCGGCAAAACGTTGACAATGAGGCCCTTGGCCAAAAAGGGCGTATGCGTTTTTTCCTGAATATATTCAGGAAAAAACGCATACGCCCTTTTTGGCCAACCAAGCAAGCCGGAAGGGCAAATCAGCGCTACAAAGAAGTCTCGCTTTCCCTCGGTCAAAAGGGCCATGCTGAACAAAGTGTAAAAACCAGAAAAGCAGGACAGGCCATGGAGACATGGGAGCCTTGCTACGCTGATGGGCGGGATGTAAATTGCCAACAGGCACTCTGGAGAAGTGTACGGTGTGTCCTGAAACAAGTAATAAACACAGCGTAGAGAGCATAGGGCACTTCCACTCATGGGTGTATAAATTGGGAAAACTAAAAATCAACAAGACACAGGCACCCCAAACTTTACGGCTGTTCTGTTGCCAAGAACCTCCGCTTCGGTACACCTTCAATATCCCAGGAATGAGAAAAATGGATAAACAAATGGTGGTACTTGGCACAATGGAATATCACTCAGCCATGAAATCAATGTCATAAGGCTAGTTAGCAGCATGATGAGTGGATTTAGGTACGATGATTCTAAGTGAAATAAGTCACACAGAAAAAGGCACTTATCCTAAGATATCGCTTATAGAGGGAATGTGAAAATCGCTACACTTGAACTGAATTACAAAACAGAACAGAGGCACACCTTTAGAAGACACACTATGGCTGCTTAACCGGAAAGGTGAGGTGGGGTGATGCATAAAACAAGGGTTTGAAATTAGCTCAGAGACCGCTCCATAAGCCAAATATGTAATAGACAAGGCCTACTCCCTGCTCAGTGAACTGGACTCAACACCCCCTAGTCACCACACAAGAATATATCTGACTAGTATGAATCTGAAAACCTGTGTATTGATATCTCTCTGCAAGTGAATCAAGAGGGTGTAAAGCGGCATAAACGCAGCAGGGAAAAGCAGCCAAACCCCATTCTAAACATACATTACTTTAAAAAACCCACAAAGCAAAGACAGTGAAAGAGAGAGAAATTCTTACAAAATCCGTTCAGGGTCTCTGATGCAACCTGGATTGACCATATCTAGACCCACAGCTGGATGAGACATAAAGCTGGACACTCTTGGGGCTGAGAGGATTGGTGAGGTTGGGTGAGCAAACGCAGATACTATAAAGTAAAACTGCGGGGAACACACCCCATGGGTCTCAAATCTCCAGGTACAACGGCATCTTCCTACATCAAAACATGCATGGGAAACCCAGAAGATGGTATGCCATGAGATCGGGAAAGGTTTCTAAAACGCACCTCATTTCTCCTCTCCTTGGGCTCAGGTTCGCCATTCCAGCTGCTTGACCAACCATCTCCCTACTTGGAGAATCAGCACCTTTAACCTCCTGATTGTACAGGTTGCAATTTGTCCTGAGGATGAACGGGAAGACGCGGAACCAACGAGAGACGAGCCCTAGGTGTTGGGACAGGCGTAGGTCACTCCATTTTCCCATCAGGAAGAAGAATGAACCACAGGCTCAGCCTGCCCCCCAGAACCAAAATAGGGCCTGAAGCAATCCTGCGCTTTTGCGGCCAGCTCCCAAAAAAGCGAGGAGACAAATGGAGCTCAGGGGCACTACAATTCACAAACGTGCAGAGTTATAAATGAGAACTCTCGTCCACAAATATATTGAGGGAAGGCAACGAAGAGGATTTGAAAGCAAGGCAGATTTGCAGGAAACAGATTTCAGGAGGTAGATTCGACTCGCCTTTAAAGCACATGAAAAGCAGCAAAACGTTGACAATGATGCCCTTGGCCAAAAAGGGCGTATGCGTTTTTTCCTGAATATATTCAGGAAAAAACGCATACGCCCTTTTTGGCCAACCAAGCAAGCCGGAAGGGCAAATCAGCGCTACAAAGAAGTCTCGCTTGCCCTCGGTCAAAAGGGCCATGCTGAACAAAGTGTAAAATCCAGAAAAGCAGGACAGGCCATGGAGACATGGGAGCCTTGCTACGCTGATGGGCGGGATGTAAATTGCCAACAGGCACTCTGGAGAAGAGTACGGTGTGTCCTGAAACAAGTAATAAACACAGTGTAGAGGGCATAGGGCACTTCCACTCATGGGCGTATAAATTGGGAAAACTAAAAATCAACAAGACACAGGCACCCCAAACTTTACGGCTGCTCTGTTGCCAGGAACCTCCGCTTCGGTACACCTTCAATATCCCAGGAAAGAGAAAAATGGATAAAGAAATGGTGGTACTTGGCACAATGGAATATCACTCAGCCATGAAATCAATGTCATAAGGCTAGTTAGCAGCATGATGAGTGGATTTAGGTACGATGATTCTAAGTGAAATAAGTCACACAGAAAACGGCACTTATCCTAAGATATCGCTTATAGAGGGAATGTCAAAATCGCTAAACTTGAACTGAATTACAAAACAGAACAGAGGCACACCTTTAGAAGACACACTATGGCTGCTTAACCGGAAAGGTAAGGTGGGGTGATGCATAAAACAAGGGTTTGAAATTAGCTCAGACACCGCTCCATAAGCCAAATATGTAATAGACAAGGCCTACTCCCTGCTCAGTGAACTGGACTCAACACCCCCTAGTCACCGCACAAGATTATATCTGATTAGTATGAATCTGAAAACCTATGTATCGATATCTCTCTGCAAGTGAATCAAGAGGGTGTAAAGCGGCATAAACACAGCAGGGAAAAGCAGCCAAACCCCATTCTAAGCATACATTACTTTAAAAAACCCACAAAGCAAAGACAGTGAAAGAGAGAGAAATTCTTACAAAATCCGTTCAGGTTCTCTGATGCAACCTGGATTGACCATATCTAGACCCACAGCTGGATGAGACATAAGGCTGGACACTCTTGGGGCTGAGAGGATTGGTGAGGTCGGGTGAGCAAATGCAGATACTTTAAAGTAACACCGCGGGGTACCCACCCCATGGGTCTCAAATCTCCAGGTACAAGGGAATCTTCCTACATCAAAACATGCATGGGAAACCCAGAAGATGGTATGCCATGAGATCGGGAAAGGTTTCTAAAACGCACCTCATTTCTCCTCTCCTTGTGCACAAGTTCGCCATTCCAGCCACTTGACTAACCATCTCCCTAATTGGAGAATCAGCACCTTTAACCTCCTGTTTCGTCCAGGTTGCAATTTGTCCTGAGGATGAAGGGGAAGACGGGGAAACAACGAGAGACTAGCCCTAGGTGTTGGGACAGGCACAGGTCACTCCATTTTCCCATCAGGAAGAAGAATGAACCACAGGCTCAGCCTGCCCCCCAGAACCAAAATAGGGCCTGAAGCAATCCTGCGCTTTTGCGGCCAGCTCCCAAGAAAGCGAGGAGACAAATGGAGCTCAGGGGCACTGCAATTCACAAACGTGCAGAGTTATAAATGAGAACTCTCGTCCACAAATATATTGAGGGAAGGCAACGAAGAGGATTTGAAAGCAAGGCAGATTTGCAGGAAACAGATTTCAGGAGGTAGATTCAACTCGCCTTTAAAGCACATGAAAAGTGGCAAAACGTTGACAATGATGCCCTTGCCCAAAAAGGGCGTATGCGTTTTTTCCTGAATATATTCAGAAAAAATGCATACGCCCTTTTTGGCCAACCAAGCAAGCCGGAAGGGCAAATCAGCGCTACAAAGAAGTCTCGCTTGCCCTCGGTCAAAAGGGCCATGCTGAACAAAGTGTAAAAACCAGAAAAGCAGGACAGGCCATGGAGACATGGGAGCCTTGCTACGCTGATGGGCGGGATGTAAATTGCCAACAGGCACTCTGGAGAAGAGTACGGTGTGTCCTGAAACAAGTAATAAACACAGCGTAGAGAGCATAGGGCACTTCCACTCATGGGCGTATAAATTGGGAAAACTAAAAATCAACAAGACACAGGCACCCCAAACTTTACGGCTGCTCTGTTGCCAAGAACCTCCGCTTCGGTACACCTTCAATATCCCAGGAAAGAGAAAAATGGATAAACAAATGGTGGTACTTGGCACAATGGAATATCACTCAGCCATGAAATCAATGTCATAAGGCTAGTTAGCAGCATGATGAGTGGATTTAGGTACGATGATTCTAAGTGAAATAAGTCACACAGAAAAAGGCACTTATCCTAAGATATCGCTTATAGAGGGAATGTCAAAATCGCTAAACTTGAACTGAATTACAAAACAGAACAGAGGCACACCTTTAGAAGACACACTATGGCTGCTTAACCGGAAAGGTGAGGTGGGGTGATGCATAAAACTAGGGTTTGAAATTAGCTCAGACACCGCTCCATAAGCCAAATATGTAATAGACAAGGCCTACTCCCTGCTCAGTTAACTGGACTCAACACCCCCTAGTCCCCGCACAGATTATAACTGATTAGTATGAATCTGAAAACCTATGTATCGATATCTCTCTGCAAGTGAATCAAGAGGGTGTAAAGCGGCATAAACACAGCAGGGAAAAGCAGCCAAACCCCATTCTAAACATACATTACTTTAAAAAACCCACAAAGCAAAGACAGTGAAAGAGAGAGAAATTCTTACAAAATCCGTTCAGGGTCTCTGATGCAACCTGGATTGACCATATCTAGACACACAGCTGGATGAGACATAAGGCTGGACACTCTTGGGGCTGAGAGGATTGGTGAGGTCGGGTGAGCAAATGCAGATACTTTAAAGTAACACCTCGGGGTACCCACCCCATGGGTCTCAAATCTCCAGGTACAAGGGAATCTTCCTACATCAAAACATGCATGGGAAACCCAGAAGATGGTATGCCATGAGATCGGGAAAGGTTTCTAAAACGCACCTCATTTCTCCTTTCCTTGTGCTCGGGTTCGCCATTCCAGCCACTTGACTAACCATCTCCCTAATTGGAGAATCAGCACCTTTCACCTCCTGTTTCTTCCAGGTTGCAATTTGTCCTGAGGATGAAGGGGAAGACGCGGAAACAACGAGAGACTAGCCCTAGGTGTTGGGACAGGCACAGGTCACTCCATTTTCCCATCAGGAAGAAGAATGAACCACAGGCTCAGCCTGCCCCCCAGAACCAAAATAGGGCCTGAAGCAATCCTGCGCTTTTGCGGCCAGCTCCCTAAAAAGCGAGGAGACAAATGGAGCTCAGGGGCACTGCAATTCACAAACGTGCAGAGTTATAAATAAGAACTCTCGTCCACAAATATATTGAGGGAAGGCAACGAAGAGGATTTGAAAGCAAGGCAGATTTGCAGGAAACAGATTTCAGGAGGTAGATTCGACTCGCCTTTAAAGCACAAGAAAAGCGGCAAAACGTTAACAATTAGGCCCTTGGCCAAAAAGGGCGTATGCGTTTTTTCCTGAATATATTCAGGAAAAAACGCATACGCCCTTTTTGGCCAACCAAGCAAGCCGGAAGGGCAAATCACCGCTACAAAGAAGTCTCGCTTTCCCTCGGTCAAAAGGGCCATGCTGAAGAAAGTGTAAAAACCAGAAAAGCAGGACAGGCCATGGAGACATGGGAGCCTTGCTACGCTGATGGGCGGGATGTAAATTGCCAACAGGCACACTGGAGAAGTGTACGGTGTGTCCTGAAACAAGTAATAAACACAGCGTAGAGAGCATAGGGCACTTCCACTCATGGGCGTATAAATTGGGAAAACTAAAAATCAACAAGACACAGGCACCCCAAACTTTACGGCTGTTCTGTTGCCAAGAACCTCCGCTTCGGTACACCTTCAATATCCCAGGAATGAGAAAAATGGATAAACAAATGGTGGTACTTGGCACAATGGAATATCACTCAGCCATGAAATCAATGTCATAAGGCTAGTTAGCAGCATGATGAGTGGATTTAGGTACGATGATTCTAAGTGAAATAAGTCACACAGAAAAAGGCACTTATCCTAAGATATCGCTTATAGAGGGAATGTCAAAATCGCTACACTTGAACTGAATTACAAAACAGAACAGAGGCACACCTTTAGAAGACACACTATGGCTGCTTAACCGGAAAGGTGAGGTGGGGTGATGCATAAAACAAGGGTTTGAAATTAGCTCAGAGACCGCTCCATAAGCCAAATATGTAATAGACAAGGCCTACTCCCTGCTCAGTGAACTGGACTCAACACCCCCTAGTCACCACACAAGAATATATCTGACTAGTATGAATCTGAAAACCTGTGTATTGATATCTCTCTGCAAGTGAATCAAGAGGGTGTAAAGCGGCATAAACGCAGCAGGGAAAAGCAGCCAAACCCCATTCTAAACATACATTACTTTAAAAAACCCACAAAGCAAAGACAGTGAAAGAGAGAGAAATTCTTACAAAATCCGTTCAGGGTCTCTGATGCAACCTGGATTGACCATATCTAGACCCACAGCTGGATGAGACATAAGGCTGGACACTCTTGGGGCTGAGAGGATTGGTGAGGTTGGGTGAGCAAACGCAGATACTATAAAGTAAAACTGCGGGGAACACACCCCATGGGTCTCAAATCTCCAGGTACAACGGCATCTTCCTACATCAAAACATGCATGGGAAACCCAGAAGATGGTATGCCATGAGATCGGGAAAGGTTTCTAAAACGCACCTCATTTCTCCTCTCCTTGGGCTCAGGTTCGCCATTCCAGCTGCTTGACCAACCATCTCCCTACTTGGAGAATCAGCACCTTTAACCTCCTGATTGTACAGGTTGCAATTTGTCCTGAGGATGAACGGGAAGACGCGGAACCAACGAGAGACGAGCCCTAGGTGTTGGGACAGGCGTAGGTCACTCCATTTTCCCATCAGGAAGAAGAATGAACCACAGGCTCAGCCTGCCCCCCAGAACCAAAATAGGGCCTGAAGCAATCCTGCGCTTTTGCGGCCAGCTCCCAAAAAAGCGAGGAGACAAATGGAGCTCAGGGGCACTACAATTCACAAACGTGCAGAGTTATAAATGAGAACTCTCGTCCACAAATATATTGAGGGAAGGCAACGAAGAGGATTTGAAAGCAAGGCAGATTTGCAGGAAACAGATTTCAGGAGGTAGATTCGACTCGCCTTTAAAGCACATGAAAAGCAGCAAAACGTTGACAATGATGCCCTTGGCCAAAAAGGGCGTATGCGTTTTTTCCTGAATATATTCAGGAAAAAACGCATACGCCCTTTTTGGCCAACCAAGCAAGCCGGAAGGGCAAATCAGCGCTACAAAGAAGTCTCGCTTGCCCTCGGTCAAAAGGGCCATGCTGAACAAAGTGTAAAATCCAGAAAAGCAGGACAGGCCATGGAGACATGGGAGCCTTGCTACGCTGATGGGCGGGATGTAAATTGCCAACAGGCACTCTGGAGAAGAGTACGGTGTGTCCTGAAACAAGTAATAAACACAGTGTAGAGGGCATAGGGCACTTCCACTCATGGGCGTATAAATTGGGAAAACTAAAAATCAACAAGACACAGGCACCCCAAACTTTACGGCTGCTCTGTTGCCAGGAACCTCCGCTTCGGTACACCTTCAATATCCCAGGAAAGAGAAAAATGGATAAAGAAATGGTGGTACTTGGCACAATGGAATATCACTCAGCCATGAAATCAATGTCATAAGGCTCTTTAGCAGCATGATGAGTGGATTTAGGTACGATGATTCTAAGTGAAATAAGTCACACAGAAAACGGCACTTATCCTAAGATATCGCTTATAGAGGGAATGTCAAAATCGCTAAACTTGAACTGAATTACAAAACAGAACAGAGGCACACCTTTAGAAGACACACTATGGCTGCTTAACCGGAAAGGTGAGGTGGGGTGATGCATAAAACAAGGGTTTGAAATTAGCTCAGACACCGCTCCATAAGCCAAATATGTAATAGACAAGGCCTACTCCCTGCTCAGTTAACTGGACTCAACACCCCCTAGTCACCGCACAAGATTATATCTGATTAGTATGAATCTGAAAACCTATGTATCGATATCTCTCTGCAAGTGAATCAAGAGGGTGTAAAGCGGCATAAACACAGCAGGGAAAAGCAGCCAAACCCCATTCTAAACATACATTACTTTAAAAAACCCACAAAGCAAAGACAGTGAAAGAGAGAGAAATTCTTACAAAATCCGTTCAGGTTCTCTGATGCAACCTGGATTGACCATATCTAGACCCACAGCTGGATGAGACATAAGGCTGGACACTCTTGGGGCTGAGAGGATTGGTGAGGTCGGGTGAGCAAATGCAGATACTTTAAAGTAACACCGCGGGGTACCCACCCCATGGGTCTCAAATCTCCAGGTACAAGGGAATCTTCCTACATCAAAACATGCATGGGAAACCCAGAAGATGGTATGCCATGAGATCGGGAAAGGTTTCTAAAACGCACCTCATTTCTCCTCTCCTTGTGCACAAGTTCGCCATTCCAGCCACTTGACTAACCATCTCCCTAATTGGAGAATCAGCACCTTTAACCTCCTGTTTCGTCCAGGTTGCAATTTGTCCTGAGGATGAAGGGGAAGACGGGGAAACAACGAGAGACTAGCCCTAGGTGTTGGGACAGGCACAGGTCACTCCATTTTCCCATCAGGAAGAAGAATGAACCACAGGCTCAGCCTGCCCCCCAGAACCAAAATAGGGCCTGAAGCAATCCTGCGCTTTTGCGGCCAGCTCCCAAGAAAGCGAGGAGACAAATGGAGCTCAGGGGCACTGCAATTCACAAACGTGCAGAGTTATAAATGAGAACTCTCGTCCACAAATATATTGAGGGAAGGCAACGAAGAGGATTTGAAAGCAAGGCAGATTTGCAGGAAACAGATTTCAGGAGGTAGATTCAACTCGCCTTTAAAGCACATGAAAAGTGGCAAAACGTTGACAATGATGCCCTTGGCCAAAAAGGGCGTATGCGTTTTTTCCTGAATATATTCAGGAAAAAACGCATACGCCCTTTTTGGCCAACCAAGCAAGCCGGAAGGGCAAATCAGCGCTACAAAGAAGTCTCGCTTGCCCTCGGTCAAAAGGGCCATGCTGAACAAAGTGTAAAAACCAGAAAAGCAGGACAGGCCATGGAGACATGGGAGCCTTGCTACGCTGATGGGCGGGATGTAAATTGCCAACAGGCACTCTGGAGAAGAGTACGGTGTGTCCTGAAACAAGTAATAAACACAGCGTAGAGAGCATAGGGCACTTCCACTCATGGGCGTATAAATTGGGAAAACTAAAAATCAACAAGACACAGGCACCCCAAACTTTACGGCTGCTCTGTTGCCAAGAACCTCCGCTTCGGTACACCTTCAATATCCCAGGAAAGAGAAAAATGGATAAAGAAATGGTGGTACTTGGCACAATGGAATATCACTCAGCCATGAAATCAATGTCATAAGGCTAGTTAGCAGCATGATGAGTGGATTTAGGTACGATGATTCTAAGTGAAATAAGTCACACAGAAAAAGGCACTTATCCTAAGATATCGCTTATAGAGGGAATGTCAAAATCGCTAAACTTGAACTGAATTACAAAACAGAACAGAGGCACACCTTTAGAAGACACACTATGGCTGCTTAACCGGAAAGGTGAGGTGGGGTGATGCATAAAACAAGGGTTTGAAATTAGCTCAGACACCGCTCCATAAGCCAAATATGTAATAGACAAGGCCTACTCCCTGCTCAGTTAACTGGACTCAACACCCCCTAGTCCCCGCACAGATTATAACTGATTAGTATGAATCTGAAAACCTATGTATCGATATCTCTCTGCAAGTGAATGAAGAGGGTGTAAAGCGGCATAAACACAGCAGGGAAAAGCAGCCAAACCCCATTCTAAACATACATTACTTTAAAAAACCCACAAAGCAAAGACAGTGAAAGAGAGAGAAATTCTTACAAAATCCGTTCAGGGTCTCTGATGCAACCTGGATTGACCATATCTAGACACACAGCTGGATGAGACATAAGGCTGGACACTCTTGGGGCTGAGAGGATTGGTGAGGTCGGGTGAGCAAATGCAGATACTTTAAAGTAACACCTCGGGGTACCCACCCCATGGGTCTCAAATCTCCAGGTACAAGGGAATCTTCCTACATCAAAACATGCATGGGAAACCCAGAAGATGGTATGCCATGAGATCGGGAAAGGTTTCTAAAACGCACCTCATTTCTCCTTTCCTTGTGCTCGGGTTCGCCATTCCAGCCACTTGACTAACCATCTCCCTAATTGGAGAATCAGCACCTTTCACCTCCTGTTTCTTCCAGGTTGCAATTTGTCCTGAGGATGAAGGGGAAGACGCGGAAACAACGAGAGACTAGCCCTAGGTGTTGGGACAGGCACAGGTCACTCCATTTTCCCATCAGGAAGAAGAATGAACCACAGGCTCAGCCTGCCCCCCAGAACCAAAATAGGGCCTGAAGCAATCCTGCGCTTTTGCGGCCAGCTCCCTAAAAAGCGAGGAGACAAATGGAGCTCAGGGGCACTGCAATTCACAAACGTGCAGAGTTATAAATGAGAACTCTCGTCCACAAATATATTGAGGGAAGGCAACGAAGAGGATTTGAAAGCAAGGCAGATTTGCAGGAAACAGATTTCAGGAGGTAGATTCAACTCGCCTTTAAAGCACAAGAAAAGCGGCAAAACGTTAACAATTAGGCCCTTGGCCAAAAAGGGCGTATGCGTTTTTTCCTGAATATATTCAGGAAAAAACGCATACGCCCTTTTTGGCCAACCAAGCAAGCCGGAAGGGCAAATCACCGCTACAAAGAAGTCTCGCTTTCCCTCGGTCAAAAGGGCCATGCTGAAGAAAGTGTAAAAACCAGAAAAGCAGGACAGGCCATGGAGACATGGGAGCCTTGCTACGCTGATGGGCGGGATGTAAATTGCCAACAGGCACTCTGGAGAAGTGTACGGTGTGTCCTGAAACAAGTAATAAACACAGCGTAGAGAGCATAGGGCACTTCCACTCATGGGCGTATAAATTGGGAAAACTAAAAATCAACAAGACACAGGCACCCCAAACTTTACGGCTGTTCTGTTGCCAAGAACCTCCGCTTCGGTACACCTTCAATATCCCAGGAATGAGAAAAATGGATAAACAAATGGTGGTACTTGGCACAATGGAATATCACTCAGCCATGAAATCAATGTCATAAGGCTAGTTAGCAGCATGATGAGTGGATTTAGGTACGATGATTCTAAGTGAAATAAGTCACACAGAAAAAGGCACTTATCCTAAGATATCGCTTATAGAGGGAATGTCAAAATCGCTACACTTGAACTGAATTACAAAACAGAACAGAGGCACACCTTTAGAAGACACACTATGGCTGCTTAACGGGAAAGGTGAGGTGGGGTGATGCATAAAACAAGGGTTTGAAATTAGCTCAGACACCGCTCCATAAGCGAAATATGTAATAGACAAGGCCTACTCCCTGCTCAGTGAACTGGACTCAACACCCCCTAGTCACCACACAAGAATATATCTGACTAGTATGAATCTGAAAACCTGTGTATTGATATCTCTCTGCAAGTGAATCAAGAGGGTGTAAAGCGGCATAAACGCAGCAGGGAAAAGCAGCCAAACCCCATTCTAAACATACATTACTTTAAAAAACCCACAAAGCAAAGACAGTGAAAGGGAGAGAAATTCTTACAAAATCCGTTCAGGGTCTCTGATGCAACCTGGATTGACCATATCTAGACCCACAGCTGGATGAGACATAAGGCTGGACACTCTTGGGGCTGAGAGGATTGGTGAGGTTGGGTGAGCAAACGCAGATACTATAAAGTAAAACTGTGGGGAACACACCCCATGGGTCTCAAATCTCCAGGTACAACGGCATCTTCCTACATCAAAACATGCATGGGAAACCCAGAAGATGGTATGCCATGAGATCGGGAAAGGTTTCTAAAACGCACCTCATTTCTCCTCTCCTTGGGCTCAGGTTCGCCATTCCAGCTGCTTGACCAACCATCTCCCTACTTGGAGAATCAGCACCTTTAACCTCCTGATTGTACAGGTTGCAATTTGTCCTGAGGATGAACGGGAAGACGCGGAACCAACGAGAGACGAGCCCTAGGTGTTGGGACAGGCGTAGGTCACTCCATTTTCCCATCAGGAAGAAGAATGAACCACAGGCTCAGCCTGCCCCCCAGAACCAAAATAGGGCCTGAAGCAATCCTGTGCTTTTGCGGCCAGCTCCCAAGAAAGCGAGGAGACAAATGGAGCTCAGGGGCACTGCAATTCACAAACGTGCAGAGTTATAAATGAGAACTCTCGTCCACAAATATATTGAGGGAAGGCAACGAAGAGGATTTGAAAGCAAGGCAGATTTGCAGGAAACAGATTTCAGGAGGTAGATTCAACTCGCCTTTAAAGCACATGAAAAGTGGCAAAACGTTGACAATGATGCCCTTGGCCAAAAAGGGCGTATGCGTTTTTTCCTGAATATATTCAGGAAAAAACGCATACGCCGTTTTTGGCCAACCAAGCAAGCCGGAAGGGCAAATCAGCGCTACAAAGAAGTCTCGCTTGCCCTCGGTCAAAAGGGCCATGCTGAAGAAAGTGTAAAAACCAGAAAAGCAGGACAGGCCATGGAGACATGGGAGCCTTGCTACGCTGATGGGCGGGATGTAAATTGCCAACAGGCACTCTGGAGAAGAGTACGGTGTGTCCTGAAACAAGTAATAAACACAGCTTAGAGAGCATAGGGCACTCCCACTCATGGGCGTATAAATTGGGAAAACTAAAAATCAACAAGACACAGGCACCCTAAAGTTTACGGCTGCTCTGTTTCCAAGAACCTCCGCTTCGGTACACCTTCAATATACCAGGAAAGAGAAAAGTGGATAAAGAAATGGTGGTACTTGGCACAATGGAATATCACTCAGCCATGAAATCAATGTCATAAGGCTAGTTAGCAGCATGATGAGTGGATTTAGGTACGATGATTCTAAGTGAAATAAGTCACACAGAAAAAGACACTTATCCTAAGATATCGCTTATAGAGGGAATGTCAAAATCGCTACACTTGAACTGAATTACAAAACAGAACAGAGTCACACCTTTAGAAGACACACTATGGCTGCTTAACGGGAAAGGTGAGGTGGGGTGATGCATAAAACAAGGGTTTGAAATTAGCTCAGAGACCGCTCCATAAGCCAAATATGTAATAGACAAGGCCTACTCCCTGCTCAGTGAACTGGACTCAACACACCCTAGTCACCACACAAGAATATATCTGAGTAGTAAGAATCTGAAAATATATGTATCGATATCTCTCTGCAAGTGAATCAAGAGGGTGTAAAGCGGCATCAACACAGCAGGGAAAAGCAGCCAAGCCCGATTCTAAACATAAATTACTTTAAAAAACCCACAAAACAAAGACAGTGAAAGAGAGAGAAATTCTTACAAAATCCGTTCAGGGTCTCTGATGCAACCTGGATTGACCATATCTAGACCCACAGCTGGATGAGACATAAGGCTGGACACTCTTGGGGCTGAGAGGATTGGTGAGGTTGGGTGAGCAAACGCAGATACTTTAAAGTAATACTGTGGGGAACACACCCCATGGGTCTGAAATCTCCAGGTACAAGGGCATCTTCCTATATCAAAACATGCATGGGAAACCCAGAAGATGGTATGCCATGAGATCGGGAAAGGTTTTTAAAACGCACCTCATTTCTCCTCTCCTTGTGCTCGGGTTCGCCATTCCAGCCACTTGACTAACCATCTCCCTAATTGGAGAATCAGCACCTTTAACTTCCTATTTCGTCCAGGTTGCAATTTGTCCTGAGGATGAAGGGGAAGACGGGGAACCAACGAGAGACTAGCCCTAGGTGTTGGGACAGGCACAGGTCACTCCATTTTCCCATCAGGAAGAAGAATGAACCACAGGCTCAGCCTGCCCCCCAGAACCAAAATAGGGCCTGAAGCAATCCTGCGCTTTTGCGGCCAGCTCCCAAAAAAGCGAGGAGACAAATGGAGCTCAGGGTCACTGCAATTCACAAACGTGCAGAGTTATCAATGAGAACTCTCGTCCACAAATATATTGAGGGAAGGCAACGAAGAGGATTTGAAAGCAAGGCAGATTTTCAGGAAACAGATTTCAGGATGTAGATTCGACTCGCCTGTAAAGCACATGAAAAGCGGCAAAACGTTGACAATGAGGCCCTTGGCCAAAAAGGGCGTATGCGTTTTTTCCTGAATATATTCAGGAAAAAACGCATACGCCCTTTTTGGCCAACCAAGCAAGCCGGAAGGGCAAATCAGCGCTACAAAGAAGTCTCGCTTTCCCTCGGTCAAAAGGGCCATGCTGAACAAAGTGTAAAAACCAGAAAAGCAGGACAGGCCATGGAGACATGGGAGCCTTGCTACGCTGATGGGCGGGATGTAAATTGCCAACAGGCACTCTGGAGAAGTGTACGGTGTGTCCTGAAACAAGTAATAAACACAGCGTAGAGAGCATAGGGCACTTCCACTCATGGACGTATAAATTGGGAAAACTAAAAATCAACAAGACACAGGAACCCCAAACTTTACGGCTGCTCTGTTTCCAAGAACCTCCATTTCGGTACACCATCAATATCCCAGGAAAGAGAAAAATGGATAAACAAATGGTGGTACTTGGCACAATGGAATATCACTCAGCCATGAAATCAATGTCATAAGGCTAGTTAGCAGCATGATGAGTGGATTTAGGTACGATGATTCTAAGTGAAATAAGTCAAACAGAAAAAGGCACTTATCCTAAGATATCGCTTATAGAGGGAATGTCAAAATCGCTACACTTGAACTGAATTACAAACAGAACAGAGTCACACCTTTAGAAGACACACTATGGCTGCTTAACGGGAAAGGTGAGGTGGGGTGATGCATAAAACAAGGGTTTGAAATTAGCTCAGACACCGCTCCATAAGCCAAATATGTACTAGACAAGGCCTACTCCCTGCTCAGTGAACTGGACTCAACACCCCCTAGTCACCGCACAAGAATATATCTGACTAGTATGAATCTGAAAACCTATGTATCGATATCTCTCTGCAAGTGAATCAAGAGGGTGTAAAGCGGCATCAACACAGCAGGGAAAAGCAGCCAAACCCCATTCTAAACATAAATTACTTTAAAAAACACACAAAACAAAGACAGTGAAAGAGAGAGAAATTCTTACAAAATCCGTTCAGGGTCTCTGATGCAACCTGGATTGACCATATCTAGACCCACAGCTGGATGAGACATAAGGCTGGACACTCTTGGGGCTGAGAGGATTGGTGAGGTTGGGTGAGCAAACGCAGATATTTTAAAGTAAAACTGCGGGGAACACACCCCATGGGTCTCAAATCTCCAGGTACAAGGGCATCTTCCTACATCAAAACATGCATGGGAAACCCAGAAGATGGTATGCCGTGAGATCGGGAAAGGTTTCTAAAACGCACCTCATTTCTCCTCTCCTTGTGCTCGGGTTCGCCATTCCAGCTGCTTGACCAACCATCTCCCTACTTGGAGAATCAGCACCTTTAACCTCCTGATTGTACAGGTTGCAATTTGTCCTGAGGATGAACGGGAAGATGCGGAACCAACGAGAGACGAGCCCTAGGTGTTGGGACAGGCGTAGGTCACTCCATTTTCCCATCAGGAAGAAGAATGAACCACAGGCTCAGCCTGCCCCCCAGAACCAAAATAGGGCCTGAAGCAATCCTGCGCTTTTGCGGCCAGCTCCCAAAAAAGCGAGGAGACAAATGGAGCTCAGGGGCACTGCAATTCACAAACGTGCAGAGTTATAAATGAGAACTCTCGTCCACAAATATATTGAGGGAAGGCAACGAAGAGGATTTGAAAGCAAGGCAGATTTGCAGGAAACAGATTTCAGGAGGTAGATTCGACTCGCCTTTAAAGCACATGAAAAGCGGCAAAACGTTGACAATGATGCCCTTGGCCAAAAAGGGCGTATGCGTTTTTTCCTGAATATATTCAGGAAAAAACGCATACGCCCTTTTTGGCCAACCAAGCAAGCCGGAAGGGCAAATCAGCGCTACAAAGAAGTCTCGCTTGCCCTCGGTCAAAAGGGCCATGCTGAACAAAGTGTAAAAACAAGAAAAGCAGGACAGGCCATGGAGACATGGGAGCCTTGCTACGCTGATGGGCGGGATGTAAATTGCCAACAGGCACTCTGGAGAAGAGTACGGTGTGTCCTGAAACAAGTAATAAACACAGTGTAGAGAGCATAGGGCACTTCCACTCATGGGCGTATAAATTGGGAAAAATAAAAATCAACAAGACACAGGCACCCCAAACTTTACGGCTGCTCTGTTGCAAAGAACCTCCGCTTCGGTACACCTTCAATATCCCAGGAAAGAGAAAAATGGATAAAGAAATGGTGGTACTTGGCACAATGGAATATCACTCAGCCATGAAATCAATGTCATAAGGCTAGTTAGCAGCATGATGAGTGGATTTAGGTACGATGATTCTAAGTGAAATAAGTCACACAGAAAAAGGCACTTATCCTAAGATATCGCTTATAGAGGGAATGTCAAAATCGCTACACTTGAACTGAATTACAAAACAGAACAGAGGCACACCTTTAGAAGACACACTATGGCTGCTTAACCGGAAAGGTGAGGTGGGGTGATGCATAAAACAAGGGTTTGAAATTAGCTCAGACACCGCTCCATAAGCCAAATATGTAATAGACAAGGCCTACTCCCTGCTCAGTGAACTGGACTCAACACCCCCTAGTCACCGCACAAGAATATATCTGACTAGTATGAATCTGAAAACCTATGTATCGATATCTCTCTGCAAGTGAATCAAGAGGGTGTAAAGCGGCATCAACACAGCAGGGAAAAGCAGCCTAGCCCGATTCTAAACATAAATTACTTTAAAAAACCCACAAAACAAAGACAGTGAAAGAGAGAGAAATTCTTCCAAAATCCGTTCAGGGTCTCTGATGCAACCTGGATTGACCATATCTAGACCCACAGCTGGATGAGACATAAGGCTGCACACTCTTGCGGCTGAGAGGATTGGTGAGGTTGGGTGAGCAAATGCAGATACTTTAAAGTAATGCTGCGGTGTACCCACCCCATGGGTCTCAAATCTCCAGGTACAAGGGCATCTTCCTACATCAAAACATGCATGGGAAACCCAGAAGATGGTATGCCATGAGATCGGGAAAAGTTTCTAAAACGCACCTCATTTCTCCTCTCCTTGTGCTCGGGTTCGCCATTCCAGCCGCTTGACTAACCATCTCCCTACTTGGAGAATCAGCACCTTTAACCTCCTGTTTCGTACAGGTTGCAGTTTGTCCTGAGGATGAACGGGAAGACGGGGAACCAACGAGAGACTAGCCCTAGGTGTTGGGACAGGCACAGGTCACTCCATTTTCCCATCAGGAAGAAGAATGAACCACAGGCTCAGCCTGCCCCCCAAAACCAAAATAGGGCCTGAAGCAATCCTGCGCTTTTGCGGCCAGCTCCCAAAAAAGCGAGGAGACAAATGGAGCTCAGGGGCACTGCAATTCACAAACGTGCAGAGTTATAAATGAGAACTCTCGTCCACAAATATATTGAGGGAAGGCAACGAAGAGGATTTGAAAGCAAGGCAGATTTGCAGGAAACAGATTTCAGGAGGTAGATTCGACTCGCCTTTAAAGCACATGAAAAGTGACAAAACGTTGACAATGATGCCCTTGGCCAAAAAGGGCGTATGCGTTTTTTCCTGAATATATTCAGGAAAAAACGCATACGCCCTTTTTGGCCAACCAAGCAAGCCGGAAGGGCAAATCAGCGCTACAAAGAAGTCTCGCTTGCCCTCGGTCAAAAGGGCCATGCTGAACAAACTGTAAAAACCAGAAAAGCAGGACAGGCCATGGAGACATGGGAGCCTTGCTACGCTGATGGGCGGGATGTAAATTGCCAACAGGCACTCTGGAGAAGAGTACGGTGTGTCCTGAAACAAGTAATAAACACAGCGTAGAGAGCATAGGGCAATTCCACTCATGGGCGTATAAATTGGGAAAACTAAAAATCAACAAGACACAGGCACCCTAAAGTTTACGGCTGCTCTGTTGCCAAGAACCTCCACTTCGGTACACCTTCAATATCCCAGGAAAGAGAAAAATGGATAAAGAAATGGTGGTACTTGGCACAATGCAATATCACTCAGCCATGAAATCAATGTCATAAGGCTAGTTAGCAGCATGATGAGTGGATTTAGGTACGATGATTCTAAGTGAAATAAGTCACACAGAAAAAGGCACTTATCCTAAGATATCGCTTATAGAGGGAATGTCAAAATCGCTACACTTGAACTGAATTACAAACAGAACAGAGTCACACCTTTAGAAGACACACTATGGCTGCTTAACTGGAAAGGTGAGGTGGGGTGATGCATAAAACAAGGGTTTGAAATTAGCTCAGACACCGATCCATAAGCCAAATATGTAATAGACAAGGCCTACTCCCTGCTCAGTGAACTGGACTCAACACCCCCTAGTCACCGCACAAGAATATATCTGACTAGTATGAATCTGAAAACCTATGTATCGATATCTCTCTGCAAGTGAATCAAGAGGGTGTAAAGCGGCATCAACACAGCAGGGAAAAGCAGCCAAGCCCGATTCTAAACATAAATTACTTTAAAAAACGCACAAAACAAAGACAGTGAAAGAGAGAGAAATTCTTACAAAATCCGTTCAGGGTCTCTGATGCAACCTGGATTGACCATATTTAGACCCACAGCTGGATGAGACATAAGGCTGCACACTCTTGCGGCTGAGAGGATTGGTGAGGTTGGGTGAGCAAATGCAGATACTTTAAAGTAATACTGCGGTGTACCCACCCCATGGGTCTCAAATCTCCAGGTACAAGGGCATCTTCCTACATCAAAACATGCATGGGAAACCCAGAAGATGGTATGCCATGAGATCGGGAAAAGTTTCTAAAACGCACCTCATTTCTCCTCTCCTTGTGCTCGGGTTCGCCATTCCAGCCGCTTAACTAACCATCTCCCTACTTGGAGAATCAGCACCTTTAACCTCCTGTTTCGTACAGGTTGCAGTTTGTCCTGAGGATGAACGGGAAGACGGGGAACCAACGAGAGACTAGCCCTAGGTGTTGGGACAGGCACAGGTCACTCCATTTTCCCATCAGGAAGAAGAATGAACCACAGGCTCAGCCTGCCCCCCAAAACCAAAATAGGGCCTGAAGCAATCCTGCGCTTTTGCGGCCAGCTCCCAAAAAAGCGAGGAGACAAATGGAGCTCAGGGGCACTGCAATTCACAAACGTGCAGAGTTATAAATGAGATCTCTCGTCCACAAATATATTGAGAGAAGGCAACGAAGAGGATTTGAAAGCAAGGCAGATTTGCAGGAAACAGATTTCAGGAGGTAGATTCGACTCGCCTTTAAAGCACATGAAAAGCGGCAAAACGTTGACAATGATGCCCTTGGCCAAAAACGGCATATGCGTTTTTTCCTGAATATATTCAGGAAAAAACGCATACGCCGTTTTTGGCCAACCAAGCAAGCCGGAAGGGCAAATCAGCGCTACAAAGAAGTCTCGCTTGCCCTCGGTCAAAAGGGCCATGCTGAAAAAAGTGTAAAAACCAGAAAAGCAGGACAGGCCATGGAGACATGCGAGCCTTGCTACGCTGATGGGCGGGATGTAAATTGCCAACAGGCACTCTGGAGAAGTGTACGGTGTGTCCTGAAACAAGTAATAAACACAGCTTAGAGAGCATAGGGCACTTCCACTCATGGGCGTATAAATTGGGAAAAATAAAAATCAACAAGACACAGGCACCCCAAACTTTACAGCTGCTCTGTTTCCAAGAACCTCCACTTCGGTACACCTTCAATATCCCAGGAAAGAGAAAAATGGATAAACAAATGGTGGTACTTGGCACTATGGAATGTCACTCAGCCATGAAATCAATGTCATAAGGCTAGTTAGCAGCATGATGAGTGGATTTAGCGACGATGATTCTAAGTGAAATAAGTCACACAGAAAAAGACACTTATCCTAAGATATCGCTTAGAGAGGGAATGTCAAAATCGCTACACTTGAACTGAATTACAAAACAGAACAGAGTCACACCTTTAGAAGACACACTATGGCTGCTTAACGGGAAAGGTGAGGTGGGGTGATGCATAAAACAAGGGTTTGAAATTAGCTCAGAGACCGCTCCATAAGCCAAATATGTAATAGACAAGGCCTACTCCCTGCTCAGTGAACTGGACTCAACACACCCTAGTCACCACACAAGAATATATCTGACTAGTAAGAATCTGAAAACCTATGTATCGATATCTCTCTGCAAGTGAATCAAGAGGGTGTAAAGCGGCATCAACACAGCAGGGAAAAGCAGCCAAGCCCGATTCTAAACATAAATTACTTTAAAAAACCCACAAAACAAAGACAGTTAAAGAGAGAGAAATTCTTACAAAATCCATTCAGGGTCTATGATGCAACCTGGATTGACCATATCTAGACCCACAGCTGGATGAGACATAAGGCTGGACACTCTTGGGGCTGAGAGGATTGGTGAGGTTGGGTGAGCAAACGCAGACACTTTAAAGTAACACTGCGGGGAACACACCCCATGGGTCTCAAATCTCCAGGTACAAGGGCATCTTCCTACATCAAAACATGCATGGGAAACCCAGAGAATTGTATGCCGTGAGATCGGGAAAGGCTTCTAAAACGCACCTCATTTCTCCTCTCCTTGTGCTCGGGTTCGCCATTCCAGCCACTTGACTAACCATCTCCCTAATTGGAGAATCAGCACCTTTAACCTCCTGTTTCGTCCAGGTTGCAATTTGTCCTGAGGATGAAGGGGAAGACGGGGAAACAACGAGAGACTAGCCCTAGGTGTTGGGACAGGCACAGGTCACTCCATTTTCCCATCAGGAAGAAGAATGAACCACAGGCTCAGCCTGCCCCCCAGAACCAAAATAGGGCCTGAAGCAATCCTGCGCTTTTGCGGCCAGCTCCCAAAAAAGCGAGGAGACAAATGGAGCTCAGGGGCACTGCAATTCACAAACGTGCAGAGTTATAAATGAGAACTCTCGTCCACAAATATATTGAGGGAAGGCAACGAAGAGGATTTGAAAGCAAGGCAGATTTGCAGGAAACAGATTTCAGGAGGTAGATTCGACTTGCCTTTAAAGCACATGAAAAGCGGCAAAACGTTGACAATGATGCCCTTGGCCAAAAAGGGCGTATGCGTTTTTTCCTGAATATATTCAGGAAAAAACGCATACGCCCTTTTTGGCCAACCAAGCAAGCCGGAAGGGCAAATCAGCGCTACAAAGAAGTCTCGCTTGCCCTCGGTCAAAAGGGCCATGCTGAAGAAAGTGTAAAAACCAGAAAAGCAGGACAGGCCATGTAAACAAGGGAGCCTTGCTACGCTGATGGGCGGGATGTAAATTGCCAACAGGCACTCTGGAGAAGAGTACGGTGTGTCCTGAAACAAGTAATAAACACAGCGTAGAGAGCATAGGGCACTTCCACTCATGGGCGTATAAATTGGGAAAACCAAAATTCAACAAGACACAGGCACCCCAAACTTTACGGCTGCTCTGTTGCCAAGAACCTCCGCTTCGGTACACCTTCAATATCCCAGGAAAGAGAAAAATGGATAAAGAAATGGTGGTACTTGGCACAATGGAATATCACTCAGCCATGAAATCAATGTTATAAGGCTAGTTAGCAGCATGATGAGTGGATTTAGGTACGATGATTCTAAGTGAAATAAGTCACACAGAAAAAGGCACTTATCCTAAGATATCGCTTATAGAGGGAATGTCAAAATCGCTACACTTGAACTGAATTACAAAACAGAACAGAGGCACACCTTTAGAAGACACACTATGGCTGCTTAACCGGAAAGGTGAGGTGGGGTGATGCATAAAACAAGGTTTGAAATTAGCTCAGACACCGCTCCATAAGCCAAATATGTAATAGACAAGGCCTACTCCCTGCTCAGTTAACTGGACTCAACACCCCCTAGTCACCGCACAAGAATATATCTGATTAGTATGAATCTGAAAACCTATGTATCGATATCTCTCTGCAAGTGAATCAAGAGGGTGTAAAGCGGCATCAACACAGCAGGGAAAAGCAGCCAAACCCCATTCTAAACATACATTACTTTAAAAAACCCACAAAGCAAAGAGAGTGAAAGAGAGAGAAATTCTTACAAAATCCGTTCAGGGTCTCTGATGCAACCTGGATTGACCATATCTAGACCCACAGCTGGATGAGACATAAGGCTGGACACTCTTGGGGCTGAGAGGATTGGTGAGGTTGGGTGAGCAAATGCAGATACTTTAAAGTAACACCGCGGGGTACCCACCCCATGGGTCTCAAATCTCCAGGTACAAGGGCATCTTCCTACATCAAAACATGCATGGGAAACCCAGAAGATGGTATGCCATGAGATCGGGAAAGGTTTCTAAAACGCACCTCATTTCTCCTCTCCTTGTGCTCGGGTTCGCCATTCCAGCTGCTTGACCAACCATCTCCCTATTTGGAGAATCAGCACCTTTAACCTCCTGATTGTACAGGTTGCAATTTGTCCTGAGGATGAACGGGAAGACGCGGAACCAACGAGAGACGATCCCTAGGTGTTGGGACAGGCGTAGGTCACTCCATTTTCCCATCAGGAAGAAGAATGAACCACAGGCTCAGCCTGCCCCCCAGAACCAAAATAGGGCCTGAAGCAATCCTGCGCTTTTGCGGCCAGCTCCCAAAAAAGCGAGTAGACAAATGGAGCTCAGGGGCACTGCAATTCACAAACGTGCAGAGCTATAAATGATAACTCTCGTCCACAAATATATTGAGGGAAGGCAACAAAGAGGATTTGAAAGCAAGGCAGATTTGCAGGAAACAGATTTCAGGAGGTAGATTCGACTCGCCTTTAAAGCACATGAAAAGCGGAAAAAAGTTGACAATGATGCCCTGGGCCAAAAAGGGCATATGCGTTTTTTCCTGAATATATTCAGGAAAAAACGCATATGCCCTTTTTGGCCAACCAAGCAAGCCGGAAGGGCAAATCAGCGCTACAAAGAAATCTCGCTTGCCCTCGGTCAAAAGGGCCATGCTGAACAAAGTGTAAAAACCAGAAAAGCAGGACAGGCCATGGAGACATGGGAGCCTTGCTACGCTGATGGGCGGGATGTAAATTGCCAACAGGCACTCTGGAGAAGAGTACGGTGTGTCCTGAAACAAGTAATAAACACAGCGTAGAGAGCATAGGGCAATTCCACTCATGGGCGTATAAATTGGGAAAACTAAAAATCAACAAGACACAGGCACCCCAAACTTTACGGCTGCTCTGTTGCCAAGAACCTCCACTTCGGTACACCTTCAATATCCCAGGAAAGAGAAAAATGGATAAAGAAATGGTGGTACTTGGCACAATGCAATATCACTCAGCCATGAAATCAATGTCATAAGGCTAGTTAGCAGCATGATGAGTGGATTTAGGTACGATGATTCTAAATGAAATAAGTCACACAGAAAAAGGCACTTATCCTAAGATATCGCTTATAGAGGGAATGTCAAAATCGCTACACATGAACTGAATTACAAACAGAACAGAGTCACACCTTTAGAAGACACACTATGGCTACTTAACTGGAAAGGTGAGGTGGGGTGATGCATAAAACAAGGGTTTGAAATTAGCTCAGACACCGCTCCATAAGCCAAATATGTAATAGACAAGGCCTACTCCCTGCTCAGTGAACTGGACTCAACACCCCCTAGTCACCGCACAAGAATATATCTGACTAGTATGAATCTGAAAACCTATGTATCGATATCTCTCTGCAAGTGAATCAAGAGGGTGTAAAGCGGCATCAACACAGCAGGGAAAAGCAGCCTAGCCCGATTCTAAACATAAATTACTTTAAAAAACCCACAAAACAAAGACAGTGAAAGAGAGAGAAATTCTTCCAAAATCCGTTCAGGGTCTCTGATGCAACCTGGATTGACCATATCTAGACCCACAGCTGGATGAGACATAAGGCTGCACACTCTTGCGGCTGAGAGGATTGGTGAGGTTGGGTGAGCAAATGCAGATACTTTAAAGTAATGCTGCGGTGTACCCACCCCATGGGTCTCAAATCTCCAGGTACAAGGGCATCTTCCTACATCAAAACATGCATGGGAAACCCAGAAGATGGTATGCCATGAGATCGGGAAAAGTTGCTAAAACGCACCTCATTTCTCCTCTCCTTGTGCTCGGGTTCGCCATTCCAGCCGCTTGACTAACCATCTCCCTACTTGGAGAATCAGCACCTTTAACCTCCTGTTTCGTACAGGTTGCAGTTTGTCCTGAGGATGAACGGGAAGACGGGGAACCAACGAGAGACTAGCCCTAGGTGTTGGGACAGGCACAGGTCACTCCATTTTCCCATCAGGAAGAAGAATGAACCACAGGCTCAGCCTGCCCCCCAAAACCAAAATAGGGCCTGAAGCAATCCTGCGCTTTTGCGGCCAGCTCCCAAAAAACCGAGGAGACAAATGGAGCTCAGGGGCACTGCAATTCACAAACGTGCAGAGTTATAAATGAGAACTCTCGTCCACAAATATATTGAGGGAAGGCAACGAAGAGGATTTGAAAGCAAGGCAGATTTGCAGGAAACAGATTTCAGGAGGTAGATTCGACTCGCCTTTAAAGCACATGAAAAGTGACAAAACGTTGACAATGATGCCCTTGGCCAAAAAGGGCGTATGCGTTTTTTCCTGAATATATTCAGGAAAAAACGCATACGCCCTTTTTGGCCAACCAAGCAAGCCGGAAGGGCAAATCAGCGCTACAAAGAAGTCTCGCTTGCCCTCGGTCAAAAGGGCCATGCTGAACAAACTGTAAAAACCAGAAAAGCAGGACAGGCCATGGAGACATGGGAGCCTTGCTACGCTGATGGGCGGGATGTAAATTGCCAACAGGCACTCTGGAGAAGAGTACGGTGTGTCCTGAAACAAGTAATAAACACAGCGTAGAGAGCATAGGGCAATTCCACTCATGGGCGTATAAATTGGGAAAACTAAAAATCAACAAGACACAGGCACCCTAAAGTTTACGGCTGCTCTGTTGCCAAGAACCTCCACTTCGGTACACCTTCAATATCCCAGGAAAGAGAAAAATGGATAAAGAAATGGTGGTACTTGGCACAATGCAATATCACTCAGCCATGAAATCAATGTCATAAGGCTAGTTAGCAGCATGATGAGTGGATTTAGGTACGATGATTCTAAGTGAAATAAGTCACACAGAAAAAGGCACTTATCCTACGATATCGCTTATAGAGGGAATGTCAAAATCGCTACACTTGAACTGAATTACAAACAGAACAGAGTCACACCTTTAGAAGACACACTATGGCTGCTTAACTGGAAAGGTGAGGTGGGGTGATGCATAAAACAAGGGTTTGAAATTAGCTCAGACACCGATCCATAAGCCAAATATGTAATAGACAAGGCCTACTCCCTGCTCAGTGAACTGGACTCAACACCCCCTAGTCACCGCACAAGAATATATCTGACTAGTATGAATCTGAAAACCTATGTATCGATATCTCTCTGCAAGTGAATCAAGAGGGTGTAAAGCGGCATCAACACAGCAGGGAAAAGCAGCCAAGCCCGATTCTAAACATAAATTACTTTAAAAAACGCACAAAACAAAGACAGTGAAAGAGAGAGAAATTCTTCCAAAATCCGTTCAGGGTCTCTGATGCAACCTGGATTGACCATATTTAGACCCACAGCTGGATGAGACATAAGGCTGCACACTCTTGCGGCTGAGAGGATTGGTGAGGTTGGGTGAGCAAATGCAGATACTTTAAAGTAATACTGCGGTGTACCCACCCCATGGGTCTCAAATCTCCAGGTACAAGGGCATCTTCCTACATCAAAACATGCATGGGAAACCCAGAAGATGGTATGCCATGAGATCGGGAAAAGTTTCTAAAACGCACCTCATTTCTCCTCTCCTTGTGCTCGGGTTCGCCATTCCAGCCGCTTAACTAACCATCTCCCTACTTGGAGAATCAGCACCTTTAACCTCCTGTTTCGTACAGGTTGCAGTTTGTCCTGAGGATGAACGGGAAGACGGGGAACCAACGAGAGACTAGCCCTAGGTGTTGGGACAGGCACAGGTCACTCCATTTTCCCATCAGGAAGAAGAATGAACCACAGGCTCAGCCTGCCCCCCAAAACCAAAATAGGGCCTGAAGCAATCCTGCGCTTTTGCGGCCAGCTCCCAAAAAAGCGAGGAGACAAATGGAGCTCAGGGGCACTGCAATTCACAAACGTGCAGAGTTATAAATGAGATCTCTCGTCCACAAATATATTGAGAGAAGGCAACGAAGAGGATTTGAAAGCAAGGCAGATTTGCAGGAAACAGATTTCAGGAGGTAGATTCGACTCGCCTTTAAAGCACATGAAAAGCGGCAAAACGTTGACAATGATGCCCTTGGCCAAAAACGGCGTATGCGTTTTTTCCTGAATATATTCAGGAAAAAACGCATACGCCGTTTTTGGCCAACCAAGCAAGCCGGAAGGGCAAATCAGCGCTACAAAGAAGTCTCGCTTGCCCTCGGTCAAAAGGGCCATGCTGAAAAAAGTGTAAAAACCAGAAAAGCAGGACAGGCCATGGAGACATGCGAGCCTTGCTACGCTGATGGGCGGGATGTAAATTGCCAACAGGCACTCTGGAGAAGTGTACGGTGTGTCCTGAAACAAGTAATAAACACAGCTTAGAGAGCATAGGGCACTTCCACTCATGGGCGTATAAATTGGGAAAAATAAAAATCAACAAGACACAGGCACCCCAAACTTTACAGCTGCTCTGTTTCCAAGAACCTCCACTTCGGTACACCTTCAATATCCCAGGAAAGAGAAAAATGGATAAACAAATGGTGGTACTTGGCACTATGGAATGTCACTCAGCCATGAAATCAATGTCATAAGGCTAGTTAGCAGCATGATGAGTGGATTTAGCGACGATGATTCTAAGTGAAATAAGTCACACAGAAAAAGACACTTATCCTAAGATATCGCTTAGAGAGGGAATGTCAAAATCGCTACACTTGAACTGAATTACAAAACAGAACAGAGTCACACCTTTAGAAGACACACTATGGCTGCTTAACGGGAAAGGTGAGGTGGGGTGATGCATAAAACAAGGGTTTGAAATTAGCTCAGAGACCGCTCCATAAGCCAAATATGTAATAGACAAGGCCTACTCCCTGCTCAGTGAACTGGACTCAACACACCCTAGTCACCACACAAGAATATATCTGACTAGTAAGAATCTGAAAACCTATGTATCGATATCTCTCTGCAAGTGAATCAAGAGGGTGTAAAGCGGCATCAACACAGCAGGGAAAAGCAGCCAAGCCCGATTCTAAACATAAATTACTTTAAAAAACCCACAAAACAAAGACAGTTAAAGAGAGAGAAATTCTTACAAAATCCATTCAGGGTCTATGATGCAACCTGGATTGACCATATCTAGACCCACAGCTGGATGAGACATAAGGCTGGACACTCTTGGGGCTGAGAGGATTGGTGAGGTTGGGTGAGCAAATGCAGATACTTTAAAGTAACACCGCGGGGTACCCACCCCATGGTTCTCAAATCTCCAGGTACAAGGGCATCTTCCTACATCAAAACATGCATGGGAAACCCAGAAGATGGTATGCCATGAGATCGGGAAAGGTTTCTAAAACGCACCTCATTTCTCCTCTCCTTGTGCTCGGGTTCGCCATTCCAGCTGCTTGACCAACCATCTCCCTATTTAGAGAATCAGCACCTTTAACCTCCTGATTGCACAGGTTGCAATTTGTCCTGAGGATGAACGGGAAGACGCGGAACCAACGAGAGACGAGCCCTAGGTGTTGGGACAGGCATAGGTCACTCCATTTTCCCATCAGGAAGAAGAATGAACCACAGGCTCAGCCTGCCCCCCAGAACCAAAATAGGGCCTGAAGCAATCCTGCGCTTTTGCGGCCAGCTCCCAAAAAAGCGAGGAGACAAATGGAGCTCAGGGGCACTGCAATTCACAAACGTGTAGAGCTATAAATGATAACTCTCGTCCACAAATATATTGAGGGAAGGCAACGAAGAGGATTTGAAAGCAAGGCAGATTTGCAGGAAACAGATTTCAGGAGGTAGATTCGACTCGCCTTTAAAGCACATGAAAAGCGGAAAAACGTTGACAATGATGCCCTTGGCCAAAAAGGGCGTATGCGATTTTTCCTGAATATATTCAGGAAAAAACGCATACGCCCTTTTTGGCCAACCAAGCAAGCCGGAAGGGCAAATCAGCGCTACAAAGAAGTCTCGCTTGCCCTCGGTCAAAAGGGCCATGCTGAACAAAGTGTAAAAACCAGAAAAGCAGGACAGGCCATGGAGACATGGGAGCCTTGCTACGCTGATGGGCGGGATGTAAATTGCCAACAGGCACTCTGGAGAAGAGTACGGTGTGTCCTGAAACAAGTAATAAACACAGCGTAGAGAGCATAGGGCAATTCCACTCATGGGCGTATAAATTGGGAAAACTAAAAATCAACAAGACACAGGCACCCTAAAGTTTACGGCTGCTCTGTTGCCAAGAACCTCCACTTCGGTACACCTTCAATATCCCAGGAAAGAGAAAAATGGATAAAGAAATGGTGGTACTTGGCACAATGGAATATCACTCAGCCATGAAATCAATGTCATAAGGATAGTTAGCAGCATGATGAGTGGATTTAGGTACGATGATTCTAAGTGAAATAAGTCACACAGAAAAAGGCACTTATCCTAAGATATCGCTTATAGAGGGAATGTCAAAATCGCTAAACTTGAACTGAATTACAAAACAGAACAGAGGCACACCTTTAGAAGACACACTATGGCTGCTTAACCGGAAAGGTGAGGTGGGGTGATGCATAAAACAAGGTTTGAAATTAGCTCAGACACCGCTCCATAAGCCAAATATGTAATAGACAAGGCCTACTCCCTGCTCAGTTAACTGGACTCAACACCCCCTAGTCACCGCACAAGTATATATCTGATTAGTATGAATCTGAAAACCTATGTATCGATATCTCTCTGCAAGTGAATCAAGAGGGTGTAAAGCGGCATCAACACAGCAGGGAAAAGCAGCCAAACCCCATTCTAAACATACATTACTTTAAAAAACCCACAAAGCAAAGAGAGTGAAAGAGAGAGAAATTCTTACAAAATCCGTTCAGGGTCTCTGATGCAACCTGGATTGACCATATCTAGACCCACAGCTGGATGAGACATAAGGCTGGACACTCTTGGGGCTGAGAGGATTGGTGAGGTTGGGTGAGCAAATGCAGATACTTTAAAGTAACACCGCGGGGTACCCACCCCATGGGTCTCAAATCTCCAGGTACAAGGGAATCTTCCTACATCAAAACATGCATGGGAAACCCAGAAGATGGTATGCCATGAGATCGGGAAAGGTTTCTAAAACGCACCTCATTTCTCCTCTCCTTGTGCTCGGGTTCGCCATTCCAGCTGCTTGACCAACCATCTCCCTATTTGGAGAATCAGCACCTTTAACCTCCTGATTGTACAGGTTGCAATTTGTCCTGAGGATGAACGGGAAGACGCGGAACCAACGAGAGACGAGCCCTAGGTGTTGGGACAGGCGTAGGTCACTCCATTTTCCCATCAGGAAGAAGAATGAACTACAGGCTCAGCCTGCCCCCCAGAACCAAAATAGGGCCTGAAGCAATCCTGCGCTTTTGCGGCCAGCTCCCAAAAAAGCGAGGAGACAAATGGAGCTCAGGGGCACTGCAATTCACAAACGTGCAGAGTTACAAATGAGAACTCTCGTCCACAAATATATTGAGGGAAGGCAACGAAGAGGATTTGAAAGCAAGGCAGATTTGCAGGAAACAGATTTCAGGAGGTAGATTCGACTCGCCTTTAAAGCACATGAAAAGCGGAAAAACGTTGACAATGATGCCCTGGGCCAAAAAGGGCATATGCGTTTTTTCCTGAATATATATTAACGGGAAAGGTGAGGTGGGGTGATGCATAAAACAAGGGTTTGAACTTAGCTCAGAGACCGCTCCATAAGCCAAATATGTAATAGACAAGGCCTACTCCCTGCTCAGTGAACTGGACTCAACACCCCCTAGTCACCGCACAAGAATATATCTGACTAGTAAGAATCTGAAAACCTATGTATCAATATCTCTCTGCAAGTGAATCAATAGGGTGTAAAGCGGAATAAACACAGCAGGGAAAAGCAGCCAAGCCCCATTTTAAACATAAATTACTTGAAAAAACCCACAAGACAAAGACAGTGAAAGAGAAATTCTTACAAAATCCGTTCAGGGTCTCTGATGCAACTTGGATTGACCATATCTAGACCCACAGCTGGATGAGACATAAGGCTGGACACTCTTGGGGCTGAGAGGATTGGTGAGGTTGGGTGACCAAACCCAGACACTTTAAAGTAACACCGCGGGGTACACACCCCATGGGTCTCAAATCTCCAGGTACAAGGGCATCTTCCTACATCAAAACATGCATGGGAAACCCAGAAGATGGTATGCCGTGAGATCGGGAAAGGTTTCTAAAACGCACCTCATTTCTCCTCTCCTTGTGCTCGGGTTTGCCATTCCAGCCGCTTGACTAACCATCTCCCTACTTGGAGAATCAGCACCTTTAACCTCCTGTTTCGTACAGGTTGCAATTTGTCCTGAGGATGAACGGGAAGACGGGCAACCAACGAGAGACTAGCCCTAGGTGTTGGGACAGACACAGGTCACTCCATTTTCCCATCAGGAAGAAGAATGAACCACAGGCTCAGCCTGCCCCCCAGAACCAAAATAGGGCCTGAAGCAATCCTGCGCTTTTGCGGCCAGCTCCCAAAAAAGCGAGTAGAAAAATGGAGCTCAGGGGCACTGCAATTCACAAACGTGCAGAGTTATAAATGAGAACTCTCGTCCACAAATATATTGAGGGAAGGCAACGAAGAGGATTTGAAAGCAAGGCAGATTTGCAGGAAACAGATTTCAGGAGGTAGATTCGACTCGCCTTTAAAGCACATGAAAAGCGGCAAAACGTTGACAATGATGCCCTTGGCCAAAAAGGGCGTATGCGTTTTTTCCTGAATATATTCAGGAAAAAACGCATACGCCCTTTTTGGCCAACCAAGCAAGCCGGAAGGGCAAATCAGCGCTACAAAGAAGTCTCGCTTGCCCTCGGTCAAAAGGGCCATGCTGAACAAAGTGTAAAAACCAGAAAAGCAGGACAGGCCATGGAGACATGGGAGCCTTGCTACGCTGATGGGCGGGATATAATTTGCCAACAGGCACTCTGGAGAAGTGTACGGTGTGTCCTGAAACAAGTAAGAAACACAGCTTAGAGAGCATAGGGCACTTCCACTCATGGGCGTATAAATTGGGAAAACTAAAAATCAACAAGACACAGGCACCCCAAACTTTACGGCTGCTCTGTTTCCAAGAACCTCCACTTCGGTACACCTTCAATATCCCAGAAAGAGAAAAATGGATAAAGAAATGGTGGTACTTGGCACAATGGAATATCACTCAGCCATGAAATCAATGTCATAAGGCTAGTTAGCAGCATGATGAGTGGATTTAGCGACGATGATTCTAAGTGAAATAAGTCACACAGAAAAAGACACTTATACTAAGATATCGCTTATAGAGGGAATGTCAAAATCGCTACACTTTAACTGAATTACAAAACAGAACAGAGTCACACCTTTAGAAGACACACTATGGCTGCTTAACGGGAAAGGTGAGGTGGGGTGATGCATAAAACAAGGGTGTGAAATTAGCTCAGAGACCTCTCCATAAGCCAAATATGTAATAGAAAAGGCCTACTCCCTGCTCAGTGAACTGGACTCAACACCCCCTAGTCACTGCACAAGAATATATCTGAGTAGTAAGAATCTGAAAACCTATGTATCGATATCTCTCTGCAAGTGAATCAAGAGGGTGGAAAGCGGCATAAACACAGCAGGGAAAAGCAGCCAAGCCCCATTCTAAACATAAATTACTTAAAAAACCCACAAAACAAAGACAGTGAAAGAGAGAGAAATTCTTACAAAATCCGTTCAGGGTCTCTGATGCAACCTGGATTGACCATATCTAGACCCACAGCTGGATGAGACATAAGGCTGGACACTCTTGGGGCTCAGAGGATTGGTGAGGTTGGGTGAGCAAATGCAGATACTTTAAAGTAACACTGCGGGGTACCCACCCCATGGGTCTCAAATCTCCAGGTACAAGGGCATCTTCCTGCATCAAAACATGCATGGGAAACCCAGAAGATGGTATGCTGTGAGATCGGGAAAGGCTTCTAAAACGCACCTCATTTCTCCTCTCCTTGTGCTCGGATTCGCCATTCCAGCCGCTTGACTAACCATCTCCCTACTTGGAGAATCAGCACCTTTAACCTCCTGTTTCTTACAAGTTGCAATTTGTCCTGAGGATGAACGGGAAGACGGGGAACCAACGATAGACTAGCCCTAGGTGTTGGGACAGGCACAGGTCACTCCATTTTCCCATCAGGAAGAAGAATGAACCACAGGCTCAGCCTGCCCCCCAGAACCAAAATAGGGCCTGAAGCAATCCTGGGCTTTTGCGGCCAGCTCCCAAAAAAGCGAGTAGAAAAATGGAGCTCAGGGGCACTGCAATTCAGAAACGTGCAGAGTTATAAATGATAACTCTCGTCCACAAATATATTGAGGAAGGCAACGAAGAGGATTTGAAAGCAAGGCAGATTTGCAAGAAACAGATTTCAGGAGGTAGATTCGACTCGCCTTTAAAGCACATGAAAAGCGGCACAACGTTGACAATGATGCCCTGGGCCAAAAAGGGCATATGCGTTTTCTCCTGAATATATTCAGGAAAAAACGCATATGCCCTTTTTGGCCAACCAAGCAAGCCGGAAGGGCAAATCAGCGCTACAAAGAAATGGCGCTTGCCCTCGGTCAAAAGGGCCATGCTGAAGAAAGTGTAAAAACCAGAAAAGCAGGACAGGCCATGGAGACATGGGAGCCTTGCTACGCTGATGGGCGGGATGTAAATTGCCAACAGGCACTCTGGAGAAGTGTACGGTGTGTCCTGAAACAAGTAAGAAACACAGCTTAGAGAGCATAGGGCACTTCCACTCATGGGCGTATAAATTGGGAAAACTAAAAATCAACAAAACACAGGCACCCCAACCTTTACGGCTGCTCTGTTGCCAAGAACCTCCACTTCGGTACACCTTCAATATCCCAGAAAGAGAAAAATGGATAAAGAAATAGTGGTACTTGGCCCAATGGAATATCACTCAGCCATGAAATCAATGTCATAAGGCTACTTAGCAGCATGATGAGTGGATTTAGCAACGATGATTCTAAGTGAAATAAGTCACACAGAAAAAGACACTTATCCTAAGATATCGCTTATAGAGGGAATGTCAAAATCGCTACACTTGAACTGAATTACAAAACAGAACAGGGTCACACCTTTAGAAGACACACTATGGCTGCTTAACGGGAAAGGTGAGGTGGGGTGATGCATAAAACAAGGGTTTGAAATTAGCTCAGAGACCGCTCCATAAGCCAAATATGTAATAGACAAGGCCTACTCCCTGCTCAGTGAACTGGACTCAACACCCCCTAGTCACTGCACAAGAATATATCTGAGTAGTAAGAATCTGAAAACCTATGTATCGATATCTCTCTGCAAGTGAATCAAGAGGGTGTAAAGCGGCATAAACACAGCATAGAAAAGCAGCCAAGCCCCATTGTAAACATAAATTACTTTAAAAACCCACAAAACAAAGACAGTGAAAGAGAGAGAAATTCTTACAAAATCCGTTCAGGGTCTCTGATGCAACCTGGATTGACCATATCTAGACCCACAGCTGGATGAGACATACGGCTGGACACTCTTGGGGCTCAGAGGATTGGTGAGGTTGGGTGAGCAAATGCAGACACTTTAAAGTAACACTGCGGGGTACCCACCCCATGGGTCTCAAATCTCCAGGTACAAGGGCATCTTCCTACATCAAAACATGCATGGGAAACCCAGAAGATGGTATGCTGTGAGATCGGGAAAGGCTTCTAAAACGCACCTCATTTCTCCTCTCCTTGTGCTCGGGTTCGCCATTCCAGCCGCTTGACTAACCATCTCCCTACTTGGAGAATCAGCACTTTTAACCTCCTGTTTCGTACAGGTTGCAATTTGTCCTGAGGATGAACGGGAAGAAGGGCAACCAACGAGAGACTAGCCCTAGGTGTTGGGACAGGCACAGGACACTCCATTTTCCCATCAGGAAGAAGAATGAACCACAGGCTCAGCCTGCCCCCCAGAACCAAAATAGGGCCTGAAGCAATCCTGGGCTTTTGCGGCCAGCTCCCAAAAAAGCGAGTAGAAAAATGGAGCTCAGGGGCACTGCAATTCAGAAACGTGCAGAGTTATAAATGATAACTCTCGTCCACAAATATATTGAGGAAGGCAACGAAGAGGATTTGAAAGCAAGGCAGATTTGCAAGAAACAGATTTCAGGAGGTAGATTCGACTCGCCTTTAAAGCACATGAAAAGCGGCACAACGTTGACAATGATGCCCTTGGCCAAAAAGGGCGTATGCGTTTTTTCCTGAATATATTGAGGAAAAAACTCATACGCCCTTTTTGGCCAACCAAGCAAGCCGGAAGGGCAAATCAGCGCTACAAAGAAGTCTCGCTTGCCCTCGGTCAAAAGGGCCATGCTGAAAAAAGTGTAAAAACCAGAAAAGCAGGACAGGCCATGGAGACATGGGAGCCTTGCTACGCTGATGGGCAGGATGTAAATTGCCAACAGGCACTCTGGAGAAGTGTACGGTGTGTCCTGAAACACGTAATAAACACAGCTTAGAGAGCATAGGGCACTTCCACTCATGGGCGTATAAATTGGGAAAACTAAAAATCAACAAGACACAGGCACCCCAAAGTTTACGGCTGCTCTGCTTCCAAGAGCCTCCACTTCGGTACACCTTCAATATCCCAGAAAGAGAAAAATGGATAAAGAAATGGTGGTACTTGGCCCAATGGAATATCACTCAGCCATGAGATCAATGTCATAAGGCTAGTTACCAGCATGATGAGTGGATTTAGCGACGATGATTCTAAGTGAAATAAGTCACACAGAAAAAGACACTTATCCTAAGATATCGCTTATAGAGGGAATGTCAAAATCGCTACACTTGAACTGCATTACAAAATAGAACAGAGTCACACCTTTAGAAGACACACTATGGCTGCTTAACGGGAAAGGTGAGGTGGGGTGATGCATAAAACAAGGGTTTGAAATTAGCTCAGAGACCGCTCCATAAGCCAAATATGTAATAGACAAGGCCTACTCCCTGCTCAGTGAACTGGACTCAACACCCCCTAGTCACCGCACAAGAATATATCTGACTAGTAAGAATCTGAAAACCTATGTATCGATATCTCTCTGCAAGTGAATCAAGAGTGTGTAAAGCGGAATAAACACAGCAGGGAAAAGCAGCCAAGCCCCATTCTAAACATAAATTACTTTAAAAAACCCACAAAGCAAAGACAGTGAAAGAGAGAGAAATTCTTACAAAATCCGTTCAGGGTCTATGATGCAACCTGGATTGACCATATCTAGACCCACAGCTGGATGAGACATAAGGCTGGACACTCTTGGGGCTGAGAGGATTGGTGAGGTTGGGTGAGCAAACCCAGATATTTTAAAGTAACACCGCGGGGTACACACCCCATGGGTCTCAAATCTCCAGGTACAAGGGCATCTTCCTACATCAAAACATGCATGGGAAACCCAGAAGATGGTATGCCGTGAGATCGGGAAAGGTTTCTAAAACGCACCTCATTTCTCCTCTCCTTGTGCTCGGGTTCGCCATTCCAGCCGCTTGACTAACCATCTCCCTACTTGGAGAATCAGCACCTTTAACCTCCTGTTTCGTACAGGTTGCAATTTGTCCTGAGGATGAACGGGAAGACGGGCAACTAACGAGAGACTAGCCCTAGGTGTTGGGACAGGCACAGGTCACTCCATTTTCCCATCAGGAAGAAGAATGAACCACAGGCTCCGGCGGCCCCCTGGAAGCCGAATAGGGCCTGAAGCAATCCTGTGCTTTTGCTGCCAGCTCCCAAAAAAGCGAGGAGACAAATGGAGCTCAGGGGCACTGCAATTCACAAACGTGCAGAGTTATAAATGATAACTCTCGTCCACAAATATATTGAGGGAAGGCAACGAAGAGGATTTGAAAGCAAGGCAGATTTGCACGAAACAGATTTCAGGAGATAGATTCCACTCGCCTTTTAAGCACATGAAAAGCGGAAAAAAGTTGACAATGATGCCCTGGGCCAAAAAGGGCATATGCGTTTTCTCCTGAATATATTCAGGAAAAAACGCATATGCCCTTTTTGGCCAACCAAGCAAGCCGGAAGGGCAAATCAGCGCTACAAAGAAATGGCGCTTGCCCTCGGTCAAAAGGGCCATGCTGAAGAAAGTGTAAAAACCAGAAAAGCAGGACAGGCCATGGAGACATGGGAGCCTTGCTACGCTGATGGGCGGGATGTAAATTGCCAACAGGCACTCTGGAGAAGTGTACGGTGTGTCCTGAAACAAGTAAGAAACACAGCTTAGAGAGCATAGGGCACTTCCACTCATGGGCGTATAAATTGGGAAAACTAAAAATCAACAAAACACAGGCACCCCAACCTTTACGGCTGCTCTGTTGCCAAGAACCTCCACTTCGGTACACCTTCAATATCCCAGAAAGAGAAAAATGGATAAAGAAATAGTGGTACTTGGCCCAATGGAATATCACTCAGCCATGAAATCAATGTCATAAGGCTACTTAGCAGCATGATGAGTGGATTTAGCAACGATGATTCTAAGTGAAATAAGTCACACAGAAAAAGACACTTATCCTAAGATATCGCTTATAGAGGGAATGTCAAAATCGCTACACTTGAACTGAATTACAAAACAGAACAGAGTCACACCTTTAGAAGACACACTATGGCTGCTTAACGGGAAAGGTGAGGTGGGGTGATGCATAAAACAAGGGTTTGAAATTAGCTCAGAGACCTCTCCATAAGCCAAATATGTAATAGACAAGGCCTACTCCCTGCTCAGTGAACTGGACTCAACACCCCCTAGTCACCGCACAAGAATATATCTCACTATTAAGAATCTGAAAACCTATATATTGATATCTCTCTGCAAGTGAATCAAGAGGGTATAAAGCGGCAAAAACACAGCAGAGAAAAGCAGCCAAGCCCCATTCTAAACATAAATTACTTTAAAAAACCCACACAAAAAAAACAGTGAAAGAGAGAGAAATTCTTACAAAATCCGTTCAGGGTCTCTGATGCAACCTGGATTGACCATATCTAGACCCACAGCTGGATTAGACATAAGGCTGGACACTCTTGGGGCTCAGAGGATTGGTGAGGTTGGGTGAGCAAATGCAGATACTTTAAAGTAATACTGCGGGGTACCCAACCCATGGGTCTCAAATCTCCAGGTACAAGGGCATCTTCCTACATCAAAACATGCATGGGAAACCCAGAAGATGGTATGCCATGAGATCGGGAAAGGCTTCTAAAACGCACCTCATTTCTCCTCTCCTTGTGCTCGGGTTCGCCATTCCAGCTGCTTGACTAACCATCTCCCTACTTGGAGAATCAGCACCTTTAACCTCCTGTTTCGTACAGGTTGCAATTTGTCCTGAGGATGAACTGGAAGACGGGCAACCAACGAGAGACTAGCCCTAGGTGTTGGGACAGGCACAGGTCAATCCATTTTCCCATCAGGAAGAAGAATGAACCACAGGCTCCGGCGGCCCCCTGGAAGCCGAATAGGGCCTGAAGCAATCCTGCGCTTTTGCTGCCAGCTCCCAAAAAAGCGAGTAGACAAATGGAGCTCAGGGGCACTGCAATTCACAAACGTGCAGAGTTATAAATGATAACTCTCGTCCACAAATATATTGAGGGAAGGCAACGAAGAGGATTTGAAAGCAAGGCAGATTTGCAGGAAACAGATTTCAGGAGGTAGATTCGACTCGCTTTTAAAGCACATGAAAAGCGGCAAAACGTTGACAATGATGCCCTTGGCCAAAAAGGGCGTATGCGTTTTTTCCTGAATATATTCAGGAAAAAACGCATACGCCCTTTTTGGCCAACCAAGCAAGCCGGAAGGGCAAATCAGCGCTACAAAGAAGTCTCACTTGCCCTCGGTCAAAAGGGCCATGCTGAAGAAAGTGTAAAAACCAGAAAAGCAGGACAGGCCATGGAGACATGGGAGCCTTGCTACGCTGATGGGCGGGATGTAAATTGCCAACAGGCACTCTGGAGAAGAGTACGGTGTGTCCTGAAACAAGTAATAAACACAGCTTAGAGAGCATAGGGCACTTCCACTCATGGGCGTATAAATTGGGAAAACTAAAAATCAACAAGACACAGGCACCCCAAACGTTACGGGTGCTCTGTTTCCAAGAACCTCCACTTCAGTACACCTTCAATATCCCAGGAAAGAGAAAAATGGATAAACAAATAGTGGTACTTGGCACAATGGAATATCACTCAGCCATGAAATCAATGTCATAAGGCTAGTTAGCAGCATGATGAGTGGATTTAGTGACGATGATTCTAAGTGAAATAAGTCACACAGAAAAAGACACTTATCCTAAGATATCGCTTATAGAGGGAATGTCAAAATCGCTACACTTGAACTGAATTACAAAACAGAACAGAGTCACACCTTTAGAAGACACACTATGGCTGCTTAACGGGAAAGGTGAGGTGGGGTGATGCATAAAACAAGGGTTTGAACTTAGCTCAGAGACCGCTCCATAAGCCAAATATGTAATAGACAAGGCCTACTCCCTGCTCAGTGAACTGGACTCAACACCCCCTAGTCACCGCACAAGAATATATCTGACTAGTAAGAATCTGAAAACCTATGTATCGATATCTCTCTGCAAGTGAATCAAGAGGGTGTAAAGCGGAATAAACACAGCAGGGAAAAGCAGCCAAGCCCCATTTTAAACATAAATTACTTGAAAAAACCCACAAGACAAAGACAGTGAAAGAGAAATTCTTACAAAATCCGTTCAGGGTCTCTGATGCAACTTGGATTGACCATATCTAGACCCACAGCTGGATGAGACATAAGGCTGGACACTCTTGGGGCTGAGAGGATTGGTGAGGTTGGGTGAGCAAACCCAGATACTTTAAAGTAACACCGCGGGGTACACACCCCATGGGTCTCAAATCTCCAGGTACAAGGGCATCTTCCTACATCAAAACATGCATGGGAAACCCAGAAGATGGTATGCCGTGAGATCGGGAAAGGTTTCTAAAACGCACCTCATTTCTCCTCTCCTTGTGCTCGGGTTTGCCATTCCAGCCGCTTGACTAACCATCTCCCTACTTGGAGAATCAGCACCTTTAACCTCCTGTTTCGTACAGGTTGCAATTTGTCCTGAGGATGAACGGGAAGACGGGGAACCAACGAGAGACTAGCCCTAGGTGTTGGGACAGGCACAGGTCACTCCATTTTCCCATCAGGAAGAAGAATGAACCACAGGCTCAGCCTGCCCCCCAGAACCAAAATAGGGCCTGAAGCAATCCTGCGCATTTGCGGCCAGCTCCCAAAAAAGCGAGTAGAAAAATGGAGCTCAGGGGCACTGCAATTCACAAACGTGCAGAGTTATAAATGATAACTCTCCTCCACAAATATATTGAGGGAAGGCAACGAAGAGGATTTGAAAGCAAGGCAGATTTGCAAGAAACAGATTTCAGGAGGTAGATTCGACTCGCCTTTAAAGCACATGAAAAGCGGCACAACGTTGACAATGATGCCCTTGGCCAAAAAGGGCGTATGCGTTTTTTCCTGAATATATTCAGGAAAAAACGCATACGCCCTTTTTGGCCAACCAAGCAAGCCGGAAGGGCAAATCAGCGCTACAAAGAAGTCTCGCTTGCCCTCGGTCAAAAGGGCCATGCTGAAAAAAGTGTAAAAACCAGAAAAGCAGGACAGGCCATGGAGACATGGGAGCCTTGCTACGCTGATGGGCGGGATGTAATTTGCCAACAGGCTCTCTGGAGAAGTGTACGGTGTGTCCTGAACCAAGTAATAAACACAGCTTAGAGAGCATAGGGCACTTCCACTCATGGGCGTATAAATTGGGAAAACTAAAAATCAAAAAGACACAGGCACGCCAAACTTTACGGCTGCTCTGTTTCCAAGAACCTCCACTTCGGTACACCTTCAATATCCCAGAAAGAGAAAAATGGATAAAGAAATGGTGGTACTTGGCCCAATGGAATATCACTCAGCCATGAAATCAATGTCATAAGGCTAGTTAGCAGCATGATGAGTGGATTTAGCGACGATGATTCTAAGTGAAATAAGTCACACAGAAAAAGACACTTATCCTAAGATATCGCTTATAGAGGGAATGTCAAAATCGCTACACTTGAACTGAATTACAAAACAGAACAGGGTCACACCTTTAGAAGACACACTATGGCTGCTTAACGGGAAAGGTGAGGTGGGGTGATGCATAAAACAAGGGTTTGAAATTAGCTCAGAGACCGCTCCATAAGCCAAATATGTAATAGACAAGGCCTACTCCCTGCTCAGTGAACTGGACTCAACACCCCCTAGTCACTGCACAAGAATATATCTGAGTAGTAAGAATCTGAAAACCTATGTATCGATATCTCTCTGCAAGTGAATCAAGAGGGTGTAAAGCGGCATAAACACAGCATAGAAAAGCAGCCAAGCCCCATTGTAAACATAAATTACTTTAAAAACCCACAAAACAAAGACAGTGAAAGAGAGAGAAATTCTTACAAAATCCGTTCAGGGTCTCTGATGCAACCTGGATTGACCATATCTAGACCCACAGCTGGATGAGACATACGGCTGGACACTCTTGGGGCTCAGAGGATTGGTGAGGTTGGGTGAGCAAATGCAGACACTTTAAAGTAACACTGCGGGGTACCCACCCCATGGGTCTCAAATCTCCAGGTACAAGGGCATCTTCCTACATCAAAACATGCATGGGAAACCCAGAAGATGGTATGCTGTGAGATCGGGAAAGGCTTCTAAAACGCACCTCATTTCTCCTCTCCTTGTGCTCGGGTTCGCCATTCCAGCCGCTTGACTAACCATCTCCCTACTTGGAGAATCAGCACTTTTAACCTCCTGTTTCGTACAGGTTGCAATTTGTCCTGAGGATGAACGGGAAGAAGGGCAACCAACGAGAGACTAGCCCTAGGTGTTGGGACAGGCACAGGACACTCCATTTTCCCATCAGGAAGAAGAATGAACCACAGGCTCAGCCTGCCCCCCAGAACCAAAATAGGGCCTGAAGCAATCCTGGGCTTTTGCGGCCAGCTCCCAAAAAAGCGAGTAGAAAAATGGAGCTCAGGGGCACTGCAATTCAGAAACGTGCAGAGTTATAAATGATAACTCTCGTCCACAAATATATTGAGGAAGGCAACGAAGAGGATTTGAAAGCAAGGCAGATTTGCAAGAAACAGATTTCAGGAGGTAGATTCGACTCGCCTTTAAAGCACATGAAAAGCGGCACAACGTTGACAATGATGCCCTTGGCCAAAAAGGGCGTATGCGTTTTTTCCTGAATATATTGAGGAAAAAACTCATACGCCCTTTTTGGCCAACCAAGCAAGCCGGAAGGGCAAATCAGCGCTACAAAGAAGTCTCGCTTGCCCTCGGTCAAAAGGGCCATGCTGAAAAAAGTGTAAAAACCAGAAAAGCAGGACAGGCCATGGAGACATGGGAGCCTTGCTACGCTGATGGGCAGGATGTAAATTGCCAACAGGCACTCTGGAGAAGTGTACGGTGTGTCCTGAAACACGTAATAAACACAGCTTAGAGAGCATAGGGCACTTCCACTCATGGGCGTATAAATTGGGAAAACTAAAAATCAACAAGACACAGGCACCCCAAAGTTTACGGCTGCTCTGCTTCCAAGAGCCTCCACTTCGGTACACCTTCAATATCCCAGAAAGAGAAAAATGGATAAAGAAATGGTGGTACTTGTCCCAATGGAATATCACTCAGCCATGAGATCAATGTCATAAGGCTAGTTACCAGCATGATGAGTGGATTTAGCGACGATGATTCTAAGTGAAATAAGTCACACAGAAAAAGACACTTATCCTAAGATATCGCTTATAGAGGGAATGTCAAAATCGCTACACTTGAACTGCATTACAAAATAGAACAGAGTCACACCTTTAGAAGACACACTATGGCTGCTTAACGGGAAAGGTGAGGTGGGGTGATGCATAAAACAAGGGTTTGAAATTAGCTCAGAGACCGCTCCATAAGCCAAATATGTAATAGACAAGGCCTACTCCCTGCTCAGTGAACTGGACTCAACACCCCCTAGTCACCGCACAAGAATATATCTGACTAGTAAGAATCTGAAAACCTATGTATCGATATCTCTCTGCAAGTGAATCAAGAGTGTGTAAAGCGGAATAAACACAGCAGGGAAAAGCAGCCAAGCCCCATTCTAAACATAAATTACTTTAAAAAACCCACAAAGCAAAGACAGTGAAAGAGAGAGAAATTCTTACAAAATCCGTTCAGGGTCTATGATGCAACCTGGATTGACCATATCTAGACCCACAGCTGGATGAGACATAAGGCTGGACACTCTTGGGGCTGAGAGGATTGGTGAGGTTGGGTGAGCAAACCCAGATATTTTAAAGTAACACCGCGGGGTACACACCCCATGGGTCTCAAATCTCCAGGTACAAGGGCATCTTCCTACATCAAAACATGCATGGGAAACCCAGAAGATGGTATGCCGTGAGATCGGGAAAGGTTTCTAAAACGCACCTCATTTCTCCTCTCCTTGTGCTCGGGTTCGCCATTCCAGCCGCTTGACTAACCATCTCCCTACTTGGAGAATCAGCACCTTTAACCTCCTGTTTCGTACAGGTTGCAATTTGTCCTGAGGATGAACGGGAAGACGGGCAACTAACGAGAGACTAGCCCTAGGTGTTGGGACAGGCACAGGTCACTCCATTTTCCCATCAGGAAGAAGAATGAACCACAGGCTCCGGCGGCCCCCTGGAAGCCGAATAGGGCCTGAAGCAATCCTGTGCTTTTGCTGCCAGCTCCCAAAAAAGCGAGGAGACAAATGGAGCTCAGGGGCACTGCAATTCACAAACGTGCAGAGTTATAAATGATAACTCTCGTCCACAAATATATTGAGGGAAGGCAACGAAGAGGATTTGAAAGCAAGGCAGATTTGCACGAAACAGATTTCAGGAGATAGATTCCACTCGCCTTTTAAGCACATGAAAAGCGGAAAAAAGTTGACAATGATGCCCTGGGCCAAAAAGGGCATATGCGTTTTCTCCTGAATATATTCAGGAAAAAACGCATATGCCCTTTTTGGCCAACCAAGCAAGCCGGAAGGGCAAATCAGCGCTACAAAGAAATGGCGCTTGCCCTCGGTCAAAAGGGCCATGCTGAAGAAAGTGTAAAAACCAGAAAAGCAGGACAGGCCATGGAGACATGGGAGCCTTGCTACGCTGATGGGCGGGATGTAAATTGCCAACAGGCACTCTGGAGAAGTGTACGGTGTGTCCTGAAACAAGTAAGAAACACAGCTTAGAGAGCATAGGGCACTTCCACTCATGGGCGTATAAATTGGGAAAACTAAAAATCAACAAAACACAGGCACCCCAACCTTTACGGCTGCTCTGTTGCCAAGAACCTCCACTTCGGTACACCTTCAATATCCCAGAAAGAGAAAAATGGATAAAGAAATAGTGGTACTTGGCCCAATGGAATATCACTCAGCCATGAAATCAATGTCATAAGGCTACTTAGCAGCATGATGAGTGGATTTAGCAACGATGATTCTAAGTGAAATAAGTCACACAGAAAAAGACACTTATCCTAAGATATCGCTTATAGAGGGAATGTCAAAATCGCTACACTTGAACTGAATTACAAAACAGAACAGAGTCACACCTTTAGAAGACACACTATGGCTGCTTAACGGGAAAGGTGAGGTGGGGTGATGCATAAAACAAGGGTTTGAAATTAGCTCAGAGACCTCTCCATAAGCCAAATATGTAATAGACAAGGCCTACTCCCTGCTCAGTGAACTGGACTCAACACCCCCTAGTCACCGCACAAGAATATATCTCACTATTAAGAATCTGAAAACCTATATATTGATATCTCTCTGCAAGTGAATCAAGAGGGTATAAAGCGGCAAAAACACAGCAGAGAAAAGCAGCCAAGCCCCATTCTAAACATAAATTACTTTAAAAAACCCACACAAAAAAAACAGTGAAAGAGAGAGAAATTCTTACAAAATCCGTTCAGGGTCTCTGATGCAACCTGGATTGACCATATCTAGACCCACAGCTGGATTAGACATAAGGCTGGACACTCTTGGGGCTCAGAGGATTGGTGAGGTTGGGTGAGCAAATGCAGATACTTTAAAGTAATACTGCGGGGTACCCAACCCATGGGTCTCAAATCTCCAGGTACAAGGGCATCTTCCTACATCAAAACATGCATGGGAAACCCAGAAGATGGTATGCCATGAGATCGGGAAAGGCTTCTAAAACGCACCTCATTTCTCCTCTCCTTGTGCTCGGGTTCGCCATTCCAGCTGCTCGACTAACCATCTCCCTACTTGGAGAATCAGCACCTTTAACCTCCTGTTTCGTACAGGTTGCAATTTGTCCTGAGGATGAACTGGAAGACGGGCAACCAACGAGAGACTAGCCCTAGGTGTTGGGACAGGCACAGGTCAATCCATTTTCCCATCAGGAAGAAGAATGAACCACAGGCTCCGGCGGCCCCCTGGAAGCCGAATAGGGCCTGAAGCAATCCTGCGCTTTTGCTGCCAGCTCCCAAAAAAGCGAGTAGACAAATGGAGCTCAGGGGCACTGCAATTCACAAACGTGCAGAGTTATAAATGATAACTCTCGTCCACAAATATATTGAGGGAAGGCAACGAAGAGGATTTGAAAGCAAGGCAGATTTGCAGGAAACAGATTTCAGGAGGTAGATTCGACTCGCTTTTAAAGCACATGAAAAGCGGCAAAACGTTGACAATGATGCCCTTGGCCAAAAAGGGCGTATGCGTTTTTTCCTGAATATATTCAGGAAAAAACGCATACGCCCTTTTTGGCCAACCAAGCAAGCCGGAAGGGCAAATCAGCGCTACAAAGAAGTCTCACTTGCCCTCGGTCAAAAGGGCCATGCTGAAGAAAGTGTAAAAACCAGAAAAGCAGGACAGGCCATGGAGACATGGGAGCCTTGCTACGCTGATGGGCGGGATGTAAATTGCCAACAGGCACTCTGGAGAAGAGTACGGTGTGTCCTGAAACAAGTAATAAACACAGCTTAGAGAGCATAGGGCACTTCCACTCATGGGCGTATAAATTGGGAAAACTAAAAATCAACAAGACACAGGCACCCCAAACGTTACGGGTGCTCTGTTTCCAAGAACCTCCACTTCAGTACACCTTCAATATCCCAGGAAAGAGAAAAATGGATAAACAAATAGTGGTACTTGGCACAATGGAATATCACTCAGCCATGAAATCAATGTCATAAGGCTAGTTAGCAGCATGATGAGTGGATTTAGTGACGATGATTCTAAGTGAAATAAGTCACACAGAAAAAGACACTTATCCTAAGATATCGCTTATAGAGGGAATGTCAAAATCGCTACACTTGAACTGAATTACAAAACAGAACAGAGTCACACCTTTAGAAGACACACTATGGCTGCTTAACGGGAAAGGTGAGGTGGGGTGATGCATAAAACAAGGGTTTGAACTTAGCTCAGAGACCGCTCCATAAGCCAAATATGTAATAGACAAGGCCTACTCCCTGCTCAGTGAACTGGACTCAACACCCCCTAGTCACCGCACAAGAATATATCTGACTAGTAAGAATCTGAAAACCTATGTATCGATATCTCTCTGCAAGTGAATCAAGAGGGTGTAAAGCGGAATAAACACAGCAGGGAAAAGCAGCCAAGCCCCATTTTAAACATAAATTACTTGAAAAAACCCACAAGACAAAGACAGTGAAAGAGAAATTCTTACAAAATCCGTTCAGGGTCTCTGATGCAACTTGGATTGACCATATCTAGACCCACAGCTGGATGAGACATAAGGCTGGACACTCTTGGGGCTGAGAGGATTGGTGAGGTTGGGTGAGCAAACCCAGATACTTTAAAGTAACACCGCGGGGTACACACCCCATGGGTCTCAAATCTCCAGGTACAAGGGCATCTTCCTACATCAAAACATGCATGGGAAACCCAGAAGATGGTATGCCGTGAGATCGGGAAAGGTTTCTAAAACGCACCTCATTTCTCCTCTCCTTGTGCTCGGGTTTGCCATTCCAGCCGCTTGACTAACCATCTCCCTACTTGGAGAATCAGCACCTTTAACCTCCTGTTTCGTACAGGTTGCAATTTGTCCTGAGGATGAACGGGAAGACGGGGAACCAACGAGAGACTAGCCCTAGGTGTTGGGACAGGCACAGGTCACTCCATTTTCCCATCAGGAAGAAGAATGAACCACAGGCTCAGCCTGCCCCCCAGAACCAAAATAGGGCCTGAAGCAATCCTGCGCATTTGCGGCCAGCTCCCAAAAAAGCGAGTAGAAAAATGGAGCTCAGGGGCACTGCAATTCACAAACGTGCAGAGTTATAAATGATAACTCTCCTCCACAAATATATTGAGGGAAGGCAACGAAGAGGATTTGAAAGCAAGGCAGATTTGCAAGAAACAGATTTCAGGAGGTAGATTCGACTCGCCTTTAAAGCACATGAAAAGCGGCACAACGTTGACAATGATGCCCTTGGCCAAAAAGGGCGTATGCGTTTTTTCCTGAATATATTCAGGAAAAAACGCATACGCCCTTTTTGGCCAACCAAGCAAGCCGGAAGGGCAAATCAGCGCTACAAAGAAGTCTCGCTTGCCCTCGGTCAAAAGGGCCATGCTGAAAAAAGTGTAAAAACCAGAAAAGCAGGACAGGCCATGGAGACATGGGAGCCTTGCTACGCTGATGGGCGGGATGTAATTTGCCAACAGGCTCTCTGGAGAAGTGTACGGTGTGTCCTGAACCAAGTAATAAACACAGCTTAGAGAGCATAGGGCACTTCCACTCATGGGCGTATAAATTGGGAAAACTAAAAATCAAAAAGACACAGGCACGCCAAACTTTACGGCTGCTCTGTTTCCAAGAACCTCCACTTCGGTACACCTTCAATATCCCAGAAAGAGAAAAATGGATAAAGAAATGGTGGTACTTGGCCCAATGGAATATCACTCAGCCATGAAATCAATGTCATAAGGCTAGTTAGCAGCATGATGAGTGGATTTAGCGACGATGATTCTAAGTGAAATAAGTCACACAGAAAAAGACACTTATCCTAAGATATCGCTTATAGAGGGAATGTCAAAATCGCTACACTTGAACTGAATTACAAAACAGAACAGGGTCACACCTTTAGAAGACACACTATGGCTGCTTAACGGGAAAGGTGAGGTGGGGTGATGCATAAAACAAGGGTTTGAAATTAGCTCAGAGACCGCTCCATAAGCCAAATATGTAATAGACAAGGCCTACTCCCTGCTCAGTGAACTGGACTCAACACCCCCTAGTCACTGCACAAGAATATATCTGAGTAGTAAGAATCTGAAAACCTATGTATCGATATCTCTCTGCAAGTGAATCAAGAGGGTGTAAAGCGGCATAAACACAGCATAGAAAAGCAGCCAAGCCCCATTGTAAACATAAATTACTTTAAAAACCCACAAAACAAAGACAGTGAAAGAGAGAGAAATTCTTACAAAATCCGTTCAGGGTCTCTGATGCAACCTGGATTGACCATATCTAGACCCACAGCTGGATGAGACATACGGCTGGACACTCTTGGGGCTCAGAGGATTGGTGAGGTTGGGTGAGCAAATGCAGACACTTTAAAGTAACACTGCGGGGTACCCACCCCATGGGTCTCAAATCTCCAGGTACAAGGGCATCTTCCTACATCAAAACATGCATGGGAAACCCAGAAGATGGTATGCTGTGAGATCGGGAAAGGCTTCTAAAACGCACCTCATTTCTCCTCTCCTTGTGCTCGGGTTCGCCATTCCAGCCGCTTGACTAACCATCTCCCTACTTGGAGAATCAGCACTTTTAACCTCCTGTTTCGTACAGGTTGCAATTTGTCCTGAGGATGAACGGGAAGAAGGGCAACCAACGAGAGACTAGCCCTAGGTGTTGGGACAGGCACAGGACACTCCATTTTCCCATCAGGAAGAAGAATGAACCACAGGCTCCGGCGGCCCCCTGGAAGCCGAATAGGGCCTGAAGCAATCCTGCGCTTTTGCGCCCAGCTCCCAAAAAAGCGAGTAGACAAATGGAGCTCAGGGGCACTGCAATTCACAAACGTGCAGAGTTATAAATGAGAACTCTCGTCCACAAATATATTGAGGGAAGGCAACGAAGAGGATTTGAAAGCAAGGCAGATTTGCAGGAAACAGATTTCAGGAGGTAGATTCGACTCGCCTTTAAAGCACATGAAAAGCGGCAAAACGTTGACAATGATGCCCTTGGCCAAAAAGGGCGTATGCGTTTTTTCCTGAATATATTCAGGAAAAAACGCATACGCCCTTTTTGGCCAACCAAGCAAGCCGGAAGGGCAAATCAGCGCTACAAAGAAGTCTCGCTTGCCCTCGGTCAAAAGGGCCATGCTGAAAAAAGTGTAAAAACCAGAAAAGCAGGACAGGCCATGGAGACATGGGAGCCTTGCTATGCTGATGGCCGGGATGTAATTTGCCAACAGGCACTCTGGAGAAGTGTACGGTTTGTCCTGAAACAAGTAATAAACACAGCTTAGAGAGCAGAGGGCACTTCCACTCATGGGCGTATAAATTGGGAAAACTAAAAATCAACAAGACACAGGCACCCCAAACTTTACGGCTGCTCTGTTTCCAAGAACCTCCACTTCGGTACACCTTCAATATCGCAGGAAAGAGAAAAATGGATAAAGAAATGGTGCTACTTGGCCCAATGGAATATCACTCAGCCATGAAATCAATGTCATAAGGCTAGTTAGCAGCATGATGAGTGGATTTAGCGACGATGATTCTAAGTGAAATAAGTCACACAGAAAAAGACACTTATCCTAAGATATCGCTTATACAGGGAATGTCAAAATCGCTACACTTGAACTGAAGTACAAAACAGAACAGAGTCACACCTTTAGAAGACACACTATGGCTGCTTAACGGACAAGGTGAGGTGGGGTGATGCATAGAACAAGGGTTTGAAATTAGCTCAGAGACCGCTCCATAAGCCAAATATGTAATAGACAAGGCCTACTCCCTGCTCAGTGAACTGGACTCAACACCCCCTAGTCACCGCACAAGAATATATCTGACTAGTAAGAATCTGAAAACCTATGTATCGATATCTCTCTGCAAGTGAATCAAGAGGGTGTAAAGCGGAATAAACACAGCAGGGAAAAGCAGCCAAGCCCGATTCTAAACATAAATTACTTTAAAAAACCCACAAAACAAAGACAGTGAAAGAGAAATTCTTACAAAATCCGTTCAGAGTCTCTGATGCAACTTGGATTGACCATATCTAGACCCACAGCTGGATGTGACATAAGGCTGGACACTCTTGGGGCTGAGAGGATTGGTGAGGTTGGGTGAGAAAACCCAGATATTTTAAAGTAACACCGCGGGGTACACACCACATGGGTCTCAAATCTCCAGGTACAAGGGCATCTTCCTACATCAAAACATGCATGGGAAACCCAGAAGATGGTATGCCGTGAGATCGGGAAAGGTTTCTAAAACGCACCTCATTTCTCCTCTACTTGTGCTCGGGTTCGCCATTCCAGCCTCTTCACTTTACGTGCTAAATGGTATCTAGAGAGTGGGATATGTTTAATAAATACCCTAACTGTAATGCATACACTAACCCTTACCCATACCCTAAACCTAACTCTCACCCGTACTCTAACCCGTACCATAAGCAGTACCCTAACCCTAACCCTAAAACTAACCTTAAGCCATACCCTATGCCGTAACCTAACCCGGACCCTAAACCGTACCCGAAGTCGTACCCTACCCCTAACCCTAACACATACCCAACGAGGTACCCTCACCCGTGCCCAAAGCCGTACCCTAACCCTAACCCTAACCCTAACCCTAACCCTCACCCTAACCCATACCCTACGTCGTACACTCACGTGTTCCCTAACCCATACCCAAAGCCGTACCCTAACCCTAACCATAACACTAAGCCTAACCCATATCCTATGCCGTACCCTCACCCTTACCCTAACCCGTACCCTAACCCTAACCCTAATCCATACACTAACCCGTACCCTCAACCGTACCCTAACCCGTACCCTAACCCTAACCCTAACCCTAACTCTAACCCTAACCCATACCCTACACCGTACACTCACGCGTTCCCTAACCCGTACCCAAAGCCTTACCCTAACCCTAACAATAACTCATAGCCTAACCCATATCCTTTGCCGTACCCTCACCCTTACCCTAACCCGTATCCTAAGCCGTACCCTAACCCTAACCGTAATCCTAACCCATACCCTACTCCGTACCCTCACTCTTACCCTAACCCGTACCCTAAGCCGTACCCTAACTCTAACCCTAACCCTAAGACTAACCCTAACACATATCCTACGCCGTACCCTCACCCTTACTCTAAGCCATACCCTAACCCTAACCCTAACCCTAACACTAACTGTAAACTACCCTTGACTGCTTTTGCCTCCAATAGATTTCCTAAGCACTAGTGTTTTAAGGAACAGGTTAAAAATAAAATGCTAATGTGACTTATTTATAATGTGTGTATTCTTTATCTTATCCTAGTGTCTAAAATTTTCTCCATGGTTGGAACCCAAATTACATTCCTTTACGCGCTAAGTGGTATGTAGAGAGTGGGATAGGTTTAATAAATCACCTAACCCTAACGTGAACCCTAACCCTAACCCATAGCCTAACCCTAACAAGTACCCTAATCCTAACCTGTACCCTATACCTTGACGTAACCCTAAAACTAACCGTAACCCTAACATATACCCTACGCCGTACCGTCACCCGTACCCTAACCCGTACCCTAAGTCGTACCCTAACTCTAACCCTAACCCATACGCTACGCCGTACCCTCACCCGTACCCTAACCCGTATCCTAAGCCGTACCCTAACCCTAACCCTAACCCTAACCCTAACCTATACCCTACGCCGTACACTCACCTGTACTCTAACCCGTACCCTAAGCCGTACCCTACCCCTAACCCTAACCCTAACCCTAACCCATACCCTAACCCATACCCTACGCCGTACACTAACCCATACCCTAACCCGTATCCTAAGCCGTACCCTAATCCTAACCAATACCCTACGCAGTATCCTCACCCTTACCCTCACCCGTACCCTAAACTTAACCCTAACCCTAACCCCTAACCTACGCCATACCCTCACCCGTACCCTATCCCATACCCTAAGCCGTACCCTAACCCTAACACTAACCCTAACCCTAACCCTAACCGAAACTACCCTTGACTGCTTTTGCCTCCATTAGATTTCCTAAGCACTAGTGTTTTAAGGAACAGGTTAAAAAGAAAATCCTCATGTGATTTTTTTATAATGTGTTTATTCTTTATCTTATCCTAGTGACTAAAATCTTCTCCATGGCTGGACACCAAATAATATTCCTTTACGTGCTAAGTGGTATCTAGAGAGTGGGATAGGTTTAATAAATACCCTAATCCTAACGTGTACCCTAGCCCTAACCCATACGCTAACCCGAACGCATACCCTAAACCTAACACAAATCCTAACCCTAACACATACGCTAATCCTAACCCGTACCCAAAACTATCCCTAACCCTAAAACTAACCCTAACCCTAACCCTAACCCTAACCCATACCCTATGCCGTACCCTCACCCGTACCCTAACCCGTACCCTAAGCCGTACCCTAACCCTAAGCCTAACCCTAACCCTAACCGCTACCCTACGCCGTACCCTATCCCATACCCTAAGCGGTACCCTAACCCTAACACTAATCCTAACCCTAAACCATACCCTACGCCGTAACCACACACGTATCCTAACCCATACCCAAAGCCGTACCCTAACCCGAACCCTAACACATACGCTACGCCGTACCCTCACCCGTACCCTAACCCGTATCCTAAGCCGTACCCTAACCCTAACCCTAACCCTAATCCTAACCGCTACCCTACGCCGTACCCTATCCCAAACCCTAAGCGGTACCCTAACCCTCACACTAACCCTAAACCTAACCCTAACCCCTACCCTACGCCGTACCCTCACCCGTACCCTATCCCATACCCTAAGCCGTACCCTAACCCTAACACTAACCCTAACCCTAAACCTAAACCCTACCCTACGCCGTACCCTCACCCGTACCCTATCCCATACCCTAAGCCGTACCCTAACCCTAACCCTAACCCTAACCTATACACTACGCCATACCCTCACCCGTACCGTAACCCGTACCCTAAGCCGTACCCTAACCCTAACCCTAACCCTAACCTATACACTACGCCGTACCCTCACCCGTACCCTAACCCGTACCCTAAGCCGTACCCAGCCCTAACCCTAAACCTAACCCTAACCCATACCCTACGCCGTACCCTAACCCGTACCCTAACCCGTATTCTAAGCCGTACCCTAACCATAACCAATACCCTACACAGTACCCTCACCCGTACCCTCACCCGTACCCTAAGCCATACCCTAACCCCAACCCTAACCCTAACCCTAACCCCTACCCTACGCCGTACCCTCACCCGTACCCTATCCCATACCCTAAGCCGTACCCTAACCCTAACACTAACCCTAACCCTAACCCTAACCCTAAACTACCCTTGATTGCTTTTGCCTCTATTAGATTTCCTAAGCACCAGTGTTTTAAGGAACAGGTTAAAAAGAAAATCCTAATGTGATTTTTTTATACTGTGTTTATTCTTTATCTTATCCTAGTGACTAAAATCTTCTCCATGGCTGGATCCCTAATAATATTCCTTTACGTGCTAAGTGGTATCTAGAGAGTGGGATAGGTTTAATAAATACCCTAATCCTAACGTGTACCCTAACCCTAACCCATACCCTAAACCTAACGCGTACCCTAACCCTAACCCTAACCCTAAACCATACGCTACGCAGTACCCTCACCCGTACCCTAACCCGTATCCTAAGCCGTACCCTAACTCTAACCCTAACCCTAACCCTAATGGCTACCCTACGCCGTACCCTATCCCGTACCCTAAGCGGTACCCTAACCCTAACACTAACCCTAAACCTAACCCTAACCCCTACCCTACGCCGTACCCTCACCCGTAACCTATCCCATACCCTAAGCCGTACCCTAACCCTAACACTAACCCCTACCCTACGCCGTACCCTCACCCGTACCCTATCCCATAACCTAAGCCGTACCCTACACCTAACACTAACCCTAACCTATACACTACGCCATACCCTCACCCGTACCCTAACCCGTACCCTAAGCCGTACCCTAACCCTAACCCTAACCCTAACCTATACACTACGCCGTACCCTCACCCGTATCCTAACCCGTACCCTAAGCCGTACCCTAACCCTAACCCTAACCCTAACCCTAACCCATACCCTATGCCGTACCCTAACCCGTACCCTAACCCGTATTCTAAGCCGTACCCTAACCATAACCAATAACCTACACAGTACCCTCACCCGTACCCTCACCGTACCCTAAGCCATACCCTAACCCTAACCCTAACCTATACACTACGCCATACCCTCACTCGTACCCTAACCCGTATCCTAGGCCGTACCCTAACCCTAACCCTAAACCTAACCCTAACCCTAACCCTAACCCCTACCCTATGCCATACCCTCACCTATACCCTATCCCATAACCTAAGCCGTACAATAACCCTAACACTAACCCTAACCCTAACCCATAACCTACGCCGTACCCTCACCCGTACCCTAACCCGTATCCTGAGACGTACCGTAACCCTAACCAATACCCTACGCAGTATCCTCACCCATACCCTCACCCGTACCCTAAGACGTACCCTAACCCTAACCCTAACCCTAACCCTAACCCATAACCTACGCCGTACCCTCACCCGTACCCTAACACGTACCCTAAGACGTACCGTAAGCCTAACCCTAACACTAACCCTAACCCTAACCCACACTCTACACCGTACCCTAACCCGTACCCTAACACGTATCCTAAGCCGTACCCTAACCCTAACCAATACCCTACGCAGTACCCTCACCCGTACCCTCACCCGTACCCTAAGCCATACCCTAACCCTAACCCTAACCCTAACCCTAACCCCTACCCTACGCCGTACCCTCACCCGTACCCTATCCCATACGCTAAGCCGTACCCTAACCCTAACACTAACACTAACCCTAACCCTAACCCTAACCCATACCCTACGCCTTACCCTCACCCGTAACCTAACCCGTACCCTAAGCCGTACCCTAACCATAACCCTAACCCCTACCTTACGCCGTACCCTCACCCGTACCCTATCCCATACCCTAAGCCATACCCTAACCCTGACACTAACCCTAACCCTAACCCTAACCTTAAACTACCCTTGATTGCTTTTGCCTCTATTAGATTTCCTAAGCACTAGTGTTTTAAGGAACAGGTTAAAAAGAAAATCCTAATGTGATTTTTTTATAATGTGTTTATTCTTTATCTTATCCTAGTGACTAAAATCTTCTCCATGGCTGGATCCCTAATAATATTCCTTTACGTGCTAAGTGGTATCTAGAGAGTGGGATAGGTTTAATAAATACCCTAATCCTAACGTGTACCCTAACCCTAACCCACACCCTAACCCTAACGCGTACCCTAACCCTAACAAAAAACCGAACCCTAACACGTACGCTAATCCTAACCCGTACCCTAAACCAATCCCTAACCCTAAAACTAACCCTAACCCTAACCCTAACCCTAACACTTACCCTACGCCGTACCCTCACCCGTACCCTCACCCGTACCCTAAGACGTACCCGAACCCTAACCCTAACCCATACGCTACGCCGTACCCTCACCCGTACCCTAACCCGTATCCTAAGCCGTACCCTAACCCTAACCCTAACCCTAACCCTAACCCTAACCCATACCCTACGCCATACCATAACCCGTACCCTAAACCGTATCCTAAGCCGTATCCTAACCCTAACCAATACCCTACGCAGTACCCTCACCCGTACCCTCACCCGTACCCTAAGCCGTACCCTAACCCCAACCCTAACCCTAACTCTAACCCTAACCCCTACCCTACGCCGTACCCTCACCCGTACCCTATCCCATACGCTAAGCCGTACCCTAACCCTAACACTAACACTAACCCTAACCCTAACCCTAACCCATACCCTACGCCGTACCCTCACCCGTAACCTAACCCGTACCCAAAGCCGTACCCTAACCCTAACCCTAACCTATACACTACGCCGTACACTCACCCGTAACCTAACCCGTACCCTAAGCCGTACCCTAACTCTAACCCTAACCCTAACCCTAACCCTTACCCATACCCTGCGCCGTACCCTAACCCATACAATAACCTGTATCCTAAGCCTTAACCTAACCCTAACCAATGACCTACACAGTACCCTCACCCGTACCCTAAGCCATACCCTAACCCTAACCCTAACACTAACCCTAACCCTAAACTACCCTTGACTGCTTTTGCCTCCATTAGATTTCCTAAGCACTAGTGTTTTAAGGAACAGGTTAAAAAGAAAATCCTAATGTGATTTTTTTATAATGTGTTTATTCTTTATCTTATCCTAGTAACGAAAATCTTCTCCATGGCTGGACCCTAAATAATATTCCTTTACATGCTAAGTGGTATCTAGAGAGTGGGATAGGTTTAATAAATACCCTAATCCTAACGTGTACCCTAACCCTAACCCTAATGCGTACCCTAACCCTAACCCAAACCCTAACCCTAACACGTACGATAATCCTCACCAGTACCCTAAACCAATCCCTAACCCTAAAACTAACCCTAACCCTAACCCATACGCTACGCCGTACCCTCACCCATACCCTAACCCGTATCCTAAGCCGTACCCTAACCCTAGACCTAACCCTAACCTCTACCCTACGCCGTACCCTCACCCGTACCCTAACCCGTACCCAAAGCCTTACCCTAACCCTAACCCTAACCCTCACCCATACCCAACGCCGTAACCTAACCCATATCCTAACCCGTATCCTAAGCCGTACCCTAACCCTAACCAATAACCTACGCAGTACCCTCACCAGTACCCTCACCGGTATCCTAAGCCCTACCCTAACCCTAACCCTAACCCTAACCCTAAACTACCCTTTACTGCTTTTGCCTCCATTAGATTTCCTAAACACTAGTGTTTTAAGGAACAGGTTAAAAAGAAAACCTTATGTGATTTTTTTATAATGTGTTTATTCTTTATCTTATCCTAGTGACTAAAATCTTCTCCATGGCTGAACCCCAAATAATATTCCTTTACGTGCTAAGTGGTATCTAGAGAGTGGGATAGGTTTAATAAATACCCTAATCCTAAAGTGTACCCTAAACCTAACCCATACCCTAACCCTAACGCGTACCCTAACCCTAACCAAAACCCTAACCCGAACACGTATGCTAATCCTAACCCGTACCCTAAACCAATCCCTAACCCTAAAACTAACCCTAACCCTAACCCTAACCCTAACCCATAACCTACACCGTACCCTCACCCGTACCCTAACCCGTACCCTAAGCCGTACCCTAACCCTAACCCTAAACCATATGCTACGCCGTACCCTCACCCGTACCCTAACCCGTATCCTAAGCCGTACCCTAACCCTAACCCTAACCCTAACCTATACCCTACGCCGTAACCTCACCCGTACCCTAACCCGTACCCTAAGCCATACCCTAACCCTAACCCTAACCCTAACCCTAACCCTAACCCATAGCCTACGCCATACCCTAACCCGTACCCTAACCCGTATCCTAAGCCGTATCCTAACCCTAACCAATACCCTACGCAGTACCCTCACACGTACCCTCACCCGTACCCTAAGCCGTACCCTAACCCCAACCCTAACCCTAACTCTAACCCTAACCTTACCCTACACAGTACCCTCACCCGTACCCTAAGCCATACCCTAACCCTAACACTAAACCATATGCTACGCCGTACCCTCACCCGTACCCTAACCCGTACCCTAAGCCGTACCCTAACCCTAACCCTAACCCTAACCCTAACCCATACCCTACGCCATACCCTAACCCTAACCCTAACCCGTATCCTAAGCCGTACCCTAACCCTAACCCTAACCCTAACCGCTACCCTACGCCGTACCCTATCCCATACCCTAAGCGGTACCCTAAACCTAACACTAACCCTAAACCTAACCCTAACCCCTACCCTATGCCGTACCCTCACCCGTAACCTATCCCATACCCTAAGCCGTACCCTAACCCTAACACTAACCCTAACCCTAAACCTAAACCCTACCCTACGCCGTACCCTCACCCGTACCCTATCCCATAACCTAAGCCGTACCCTAACCCTAACCCTAACCCTAACCTATACACTACGCCGTACCCTCACCCGTACCCTAACCCGTACCCTAAGCCGTACCCTAACCCTAACCCTAACCCTAACCCTAACCCTAACCCATACCCTACGCCGTAACCTAACCCGTACCCTAAGCCGTACCCTAACCCTAACCCTAACCTATACACTACGCCGTACCCTCACCCGTACCCTAACCCGTACCCTAAGCCGTACCCTAACTCTAACCCTAACCCTAACCCTAACCCTTAACCATACCCTGCGCCGTACCCTAACCCATACAATAACCTGTATCCTAAGCCTTAACCTAACCCTAACCAATGACCTACACAGTACCCTCACCCGTACCCTAAGCCATACCCTAACCCTAACCCTAACACTAACCCTAACCCTAAACCCTACCCTATGCCGTACCCTCACCCATACCCTATCCCATACCCTAAGCCGTACCCTAACCCTAACACTAACCCTAACCCTAACCCTAACCCTAAACTACCCTTGACTGCTTTTGCCTCCATTAGATTTCCTAAGCACTAGTGTTTTAAGGAACAGGTTAAAAAGAAAATCCTAATGTGATTTTTTTATAATGTGTTTATTCTTTATCTTATCCTAGTAACGAAAATCATCTCCATGGCTGGACCCTAAATAATATTCCTTTACGTGCTAAGTGGTATCTAGAGAGTGGGATAGGTTTAATAAATACCCTAATCCTAACGTGTACCCTAACCCTAACCCACACCCTAACCCTAATGCGTACCCTAACCCTAACCCAAACCCTAACACTAACACGTACGCTAATCCTAACCCGTACCCTAAACCAATCCCTAACCCTAAAACTAACCCTAACCCTAACCCTAACCCTAACCCATACGCTACGCCGTACCCTCACCCATACCCTAACCCGTATCCTAAGCCGTACCCTAACCCTAAACCTAACCCTAACCTCTACCCTACGCCGTACCCTCACCCGTACCCTAACCCGTACCCAAAGCCTTACCCTAACCCTAACCCTAACCCTCACCCATAGCCAACGCCGTAACCTAACCCATATCCTAACCCGTATCCTAAGCCATACCCTAACCCTAACCAATAACCTACGCAGTACCCTCACCAGTACCCTCACCCGTATCCTAAGCCCTACCCTAACCCTAACCCTAACCCTAACCCTAAACTACCCTTTACTGCTTTTGCCTCCATTAGATTTCCTAAACACTAGTGTTTTAAAGAACAGGTTAAAAAGAAAACCTTATGTGATTTTTTTTATAATGTGTTTATTCTTTATCTTATCCTAGTGACTAAAATCTTCTCCATGGCTGAACCCCAAATAATATTCCTTTACGTGCTAAGTGGTATCTAGAGAGTGGGATAGGTTTAATAAATACCCTAATCCTAACGTGTACCCTAAACCTAACCCATACCCTAACCCTAACGCGTACCCTAACCCTAACCAAAACCCTAACCCGAACAAGTATGCTAATCCTAACCCGTACCCTAAACCAATCCCTAACCCTAACCCTAACCCTAACCCTAACCCATAACCTACGCCGTACCCTCACCCGTACCCTAACCCGTACCCTAAGCCGTACCCTAACCCTAACCCTAACCCTAACCCATACGCTACGCCGCACCCTCACCCGTACCCTAACCCGTATCCTAAGCCGTACCCTAACCCTAACCCTAACCGCTACCCTACGCCGTACCCTATCCCATACCCTAAGCGGTACCCTAAACGTAACACTAACCCTAAACCTAACCCTAACCCCTACCCTACGCCGTACCGTCACCCGTAACCTATCCCATACCCTAAGCCGTACCCTAACCCTAACACTAACCCTAACCCTAAACCTAACCCCTACCCTACGCCGTACCCTCACCCGTACCCTATCCCATACCCTAAGCCGTACCCTAACCCTAACCCTAACCCTAACCTATACAGTACGCCGTACCCTCACCCGTACCCTAACCCGTACCCTAAGCCGTACCCTAACCCTAACCCTAACCCTAACCCTAACCCTAACCCATACCCTACGCCGTACCCTAAACCGTACCCTAACCCGTTTTCTAAGCCGTACCCTAACCATAACCAATACCCTACACAGTACCCTCACCCGTACCCTCACCCGTACCCTAAGCCATACCCTAACCCTAACTCTAACCCTAACCTATACACTACGCCATACCCTCACCCGTACCCTAACCCGTACCCTAAGCCGTACCCTAACCCTAACCCTAACCCTAAACTATACCCTATGCCGTAACCTCACCCATACCCTAACCCGTACCCTAAGCCGTACCCTAACCCTAACCCTAACCCTAACCCTAACCCATAGCGTACTCCATACCCTAACACTTACCCTAACCCGTATCCTAAGCCGTACCCTAACCCTAACCAATACCCTACGCAGTATCCTCACCCATACACTCACCCGTACCCTAAGCCGTACCCTAACCCTAACCCTAACCCTAAACCTAACCCTAACCCCTACCCTATGCCATACCCTCACCTGTACCCTATCCCATAACCTAAGCCGTACCATAACCCTAACACTAACCCTAACCCTAACCCATAACCTACGCCGTACCCTCACCCGTACCCTAAGCCGTACCCTAACCCAAACCCTAACCCTAACCCATAACCTACGCCGTACCCTCACCCGTAACCTAACACGTACCCTAAGACGTACCGAAACCCTAACCCTAACACTAACCGTAACCCTAACCCACACTCTACGCCGTACCCTAACCCGTACCCTAACACGTATCCTAAGCCATACCCTAACCCTAACCAATACCCTACGCAGTACCCTCACCCGTACCCTCACCCGTACCCTAAGCCATACCCTAACCATAACCCTAACCCTAACCCTAACTCCTACCCTACGCCGTACCCTCACCCATACCCTATCCCATACCCTAAGCCGTACCCTAACCCTAACACTAACCCTAACCCTAACCCTAAACCTAAACTACCCTTGATTGCTTTTGCCTCTATTAGATTTCCTAAGCACTAGTGTTTTAAGGAACAGGTTAAAAAGAAAATCCTAATGTGATTTTTTTATAATGTGTTTATTCTTTATCTTATCCTAGTGACTAAAATCTTCTCCATGGCTGGATCCCTAATAATATTCCTTTACGTGCTAAGTGGTATCTAGAGAGTGGGATAGGTTTAATAAATACCCTAATCCTAACGTGTACCCTAACCCTAACCCATACCCTAACCCTAACGCGTACCCTAACCCTAACCCAAAACCTAACCCTAACACGTACGCTAATCCTAACCCGTACCCTAAACCAATCCCTAACCCTAAAACTAACCCTAACCCTAACCCTAACCTTAACCCTTACCCTACGCCGTACCCTCACCCGTACCCTAACCCGTACCCTAAGACGGACCCAAACCCTAACCCTAACTCATACGCTACGCCATACCCTCACCCGTACCCTAACCCGTATCCTAAGCCGTACCCTAACCCTAACCCTAACCCTAACCCTAACCCTAACCAATACCCTAGGCCATACCCTAACCCGTACCCTAACCCGTATCCTAAGCCATATCCTAACCTAACCAATACCCTACGCAGTACCCTCATCCGTACCCTCACCCGTACCCTAAGCCGTACCCTAACCCCAACCCTAACCCTAACTCTAACCCTAACCCCTACCCTACGCCGTACCCTCACCCGTACCCTATCCCATACGCTAAGCCGTACCCTAACGCTAACACTAACACTAACCCTAACCCTAACCCTAACCCATACCCTACGCCGTACCCTCACCCGTAACCTAACCCGTACCCTAAGCCGTACCCTAACCCTAACCCTAACCTATACGCTACGCCGTACCCTCACCCGTACCCTAACCCGTACCCTAAGCCGTACCCTAACTCTAACCCTATCCCTAACCCTAACCCTTACCCATACCCTGCGCCGTACCCTAACCCTAACACTAACCCTAACCCTAACCCTAACCCTAAACTACCCTTGACTGCTTTTGCCTCCATTAGATTTCCTAAGCACTAGTGTTTTAAGGAACAGGTTAAAAAGAAAATCCTAATGTGATTTTTTTATAATGTGATTATTCTTTATCTTATCCTAGTGACGAAAATATTCTCCATGGCTGGACCCTAAATAATATTCCTTTACGTGCTAAGTGGTATCTAGAGAGTGGGATAGGTTTAATAAATACCCTAATCCTAACGCGTACCCTAACCCTAACCCATACCCTAACCCTAACGCGTACCCTAACCCTAACCCAAACCCTAACCCTAACACGTACGCTAATCCTAACCCGTACCCTAAACCAATCCCTAACCCTAAAACTAACCCTAACCCTAACCCTAACCCTAACACATACGCTACGCCGTACCCTCACCCATACCCTAACCCGTATCCTAAGCCGTACCCTAACCCTAAACCTAACCCTAACCTCTACCCTACGCCGTACCCTCACCCGTACCCTAACCCGTACCCAAAGCCTTACCCTAACCCTAACCCTAACCCTCACCCATACCCAACGCCGTAACCTAACCCATATCCTAACCCGTATCCTAAGCCGTACCCTAACCCTAACCAATAACCTACGCAGTACCCTCACCAGTAACCTCACCCGTATCCTAAGGCCTACTCTAACCCTAACCCTAACCCTAACCCTAAACTACCCTTTACTGCTTTTGCCTCCATTATATTTCCTAAACACTAGTGTTTTAAGGAACAGGTTAAAAAGAAAACCTTACGTGATTTTTTTATAATGTGTTTATTCTTTATCTTATCCTAGTGACTAAAATCTTCTCCATGGCTGAACCCCAAATAATATTCCTTTACGTGCTAAGTGGTATCTAGAGAGTGGGATAGGTTTAATAAATACCCTAATCCTAACGTGTACCCTAAACCTAACCCATACCCTAACCCTAACGCGTACCGTAACCCTAACCAAAACCCTAACCCGAACAAGTATGCTAATCCTAACCCGTACCCTAAACCAATCCCTAACCCTAAAACTAACCCTAACCCTAACCCTAACCCTAACCCATAACCTACGCCGTACCCTCACCCGTACCCTAACCCGTATCCTAAGCCGTACCCTAACCCTAACCCTAACCCTAACCCTAACCGCTACCCTACGCCATACCCTATCCCATACGCTAAGCGGTACCCTAAACCTAACACTAACCCTAAAACTAACCCTAACCCCTACCCTACACCGTACCCTCACCCGTAACCTATCCCATACCCTAAGCCGTACCCTAACCCTAACACTAACCCTAACCCTAAACCTAACCCCTACCCTACGCCGTACCCTCACCCGTACCCTAACCCGTATCCTAAGCCGTACCCTAACCCTAACCCGAACCCTAACCTATACACTACGCCGTACCCTCACCCGTACCCTAACCGTGCCCTAAGCCGTACCCTAACCCTAACCCTAACCCTAACCCATACCCTATGCCGTACCCTAACCCGTACCCTAACCCGTATTCTAAGCCGTACCCTAACCCTAACCTATACACTACACCATACCCTCACCCGTACCCTAACCTGTACCCTAAGCCGTACCCTAACCCTAACCCTAACCCTAAAGCATACGCTACGCCGTACCCTCACCCGTACCCCAAACCGTATCCTAAGCCGTACCCTAACCCTAACCCTAACCCTAAACTATACCCTACGCCGTACCCTCACCCGTACCCTAACCCGTACCCAAAGCCTTACCCTAACCCTAACCCTCACCCATACCCAACGCCGTAACCTAACCCATATCCTAACCCGTATCCTAAGCCGTACCCTAACCCTAACCAATAACCTACACAGTACCCTCACCAGTACCCTCACCCGTATCCTAAGCCCTACCCTAACCCTAACCCTAACCCTAACCCTAAACTACCCTTTACTGCTTTTGCCTCCATTAGATTTCCTAAACACTAGTGTTTTAAAGAACAGGTTAAAAAGAAAACCTTATGTGATTTTTTTTATAATGTGTTTATTCTTTATCTTATCCTAGTGACTAAAATCTTCTCCATGGCTGAACCCCAAATAATATTCCTTTACGTGCTAAGTGGTATCTAGAGAGTGGGATAGGTTTAATAAATACCCTAATCCTAACGTGTACCCTAAACCTAACGCATACCCTAACCCTAACGCGTACCCTAACCCTAACCAAAACCCTAACCCGAACACGTATGCTAATCCTAACCCGTACCCTAAACCAATCCCTAACCCTAAAACTAACCCTAACCCTAACCCTAACCCTAACCCATAACCTACGCCGTAACCTCACCCGTACCCTAACCCATACCCTAAGCCGTACCCTAACCCTAACCCTAAACCTAACCCATACGCTACGCCGCACCCTCACCCATACCCTAACCCGTATCCTAAGCCGTACCCTAACCCTAACCCTAACCCTAACCGCTACCCTACGCCGTACCCTATCCTATACCCTAAGCGGTACCCTAAACCTAACACTAACCCTAAACCTAACCCTAACCCCTACCCTACGCCGTACCCTCACCGTAACCTATCCCATACCCTAAGCCGTACCCTAACCCTAACACTAACCCTAACCCTAAACCTAACCCCTACCCTACGCCGTACCCTCACCCGTACCCTATCCCATACCCTAAGCCGTACCCTAACCCTAACCCTAACCCTAACCTATACACTGCGCCGTACCCTCACTCGTACGCTAAGCCGTACCCTAAGCCGTACCCTAACCCTAACCCTAACCCTAACCCTAACCCTAACCCATACCCTATGCCATACCCTAAACCGTACCCTAACCCGTATTCTAAGCCGTACCCTAACCATAACCAATACCCTACACAGTACCCTCACCCGTACCCTCACCCGTACCCTAAGCCATACCCTAACCCTAACCCTAACCCTAACCTATACACTACGCCATACCCTCACCCGTACCCTAACCCGTACCCTAAGCCGTACCCTAACCCTAACCCTAACCCTAAACTATACCCTACACCGTAACCTCACCCATACCCTAACCCGTACCCTAATCCGTACCCTAACCCTAACCCTAACCCTAACCCTAACCCTAACCCATAGCGTACGCCATACCCTAACACGTACCCTAACCCGTATCCTAAGCCGTACCCTCACCCTAACCAATACCCTACGCAGTATCCTCACCCATACCCTCACCCGTACCCTAAGCCGTACCCTAACCCTAACCCTAACCCTAAACCTAACCCTAACCCCTACCCTATGCCATACCCTCACCTGTACCCTATCCCATAACCTAAGCCGTACCCTAACCCGTACCCTAACACGTACCCTAAGACGTACCGTAACCCTAACCCTAACACTAACCCTAACCCTTACCCACACTCTACGCCGTACCCTAACCCGTACCCTAACACGTATCCTAAGCCGTACCCTAACCCTAACCAATACCCTACGCAGTACCCTCACCCGTACGCTCACCCGTACCCTAAGCCATACCCTAACCCTAACCTTAACCCTAACCCTAACCCCTACCCTACGCCGTACCCTCAACCGTACCCTATCCCATACGCTAAGCTGTACCCTAACCCTAACACTAACACTAACCATAACCCTAACCCTAACCCATACGCTACGCCGTACCCTCACCCATAACCTAATCCGTACCCTAAGCCGTACCCTAACCCTAACCCTAACCTATACACTACGCCGTACCTGCACCCGTACCCTAACCCGTACCCTAAGCCGTACCCTAACTCTAACCCTAACCCTAACCCTAACCCTTAACCATACCCTGCGCCGTACCCTAACCCATACAATAACCTGTATCCTAAGCCTTAACCTAACCCTAACCAATGACCTACACAGTACCCTCACCCGTACCCTAAGCCATACCCTAACCCTAACCCTAACACTAACCCTAACCCTAAACCCTACCCTATGCCGTACCCTCACCCATACCCTATCCCATACCCTAAGCCGTACCCTAACCCTAACACTAACCCTAACCCTAACCCTAACCCTAAACTACCCTTGACTGCTTTTGCCTCCATTAGATTTCCTAAGCACTAGTGTTTTAAGGAACAGGTTAAAAAGAAAATCCTAATGTGATTTTTTTATAATGTGTTTATTCTTTATCTTATCCTAGTGACGAAAATCTTCTCCATGGCTGGACCCTAAATAATATTCCTTTACGTGCTAAGTGGTATCTAGAGAGTGGGATAGGTTTAATAAATACCCTAATCCTAACGTGTACCCTAACCCTAACCCATACCCTAACCCTAATGCGTACCCTAACCCTAACCCAAACCCTAACCCTAACACGTACGCTAATCCTAACCCGTACCCTAAACCAATCCCTAACCCTAAAACTAACCCTAACCCTAACCCTAACCCTAACCCATACGCTACGCCGTACCCTCACCCATACCCTAACCCGTACCCTAAGCCGTACCCTAACCCTAACCCTAACCCTAACCCTAACCCTAACCCACACTCTACGCCGTACCCTAACCCGTACACTAACACGTATCCTAAGCCGTACCCTAACCCTAACCAATACCGTACGCAGTACCCTCACCCGTACCCTCACCCGTACCCTAAGCCATACCCTAACCATAACCCTAACCCTAACCCTAACCCCTACCCTACGCCGTACCCTCACCCGTACCCTATCCCATACCCTAAGCCGTACCCTAACCCTAACACTAACCCTAACCCTAACCCTAAACCTAAACTACCCTTGATTGCTTTTGCTCTATTAGATTTCCTAAGCACTAGTGTTTTAAGGAACAGGTTAAAAAGAAAATCCTAATGTGATTTTTTTATAATGTGTTTATTCTTTATCTTATCCTAGTGACTAAAATCTTCTCCATGGCTGGATCCCTAATAATATTCCTTTATGTGCTAAGTGGTATCTAGAGAGTGGGATAGGTTTAATAAATACCCTAATCCTAACGTGTACCCTAACCCTAACCCATACCCTAACCCTAACGCGTACCCTAACCCTAACCCAAAATCTAACCCTAACACGTACGCTAATCCTAACCCATACCCTAAACCAAACCCTAACCCTAAAACTAACCCTAACCCTAACCCTAACCCTTACCCTACGCCGTACCCTCACCCGTACCCTAACCCGTAGCCTAAGACGTACCCTAACCCTAACCCTAACCCATGCGCAACGCCGTACCCTCACCCGTACCCTAACCCGTATCCTAAGCCGTACCCTAACCCTAAACCTAACCCTAACCTCTACCATACGCCGTACCCTCACCCGTACCCTAACCCCTTCCCAAAGCCTTACCCTAACCGTAACCCTCACCCATACCCAACGCCGTAACCTAACCCATATCCTAACCCGTATCCTAAGCCGTACCCTAACCCTAACCAATAACCTACGCAGTACCCTCACCAGTAACCTCACCCGTATCCTAAGCCCTACCCTAACCCTAACCCTAACCCTAACCCTAAACTACCCTTTACTGCTTTTGCCTCCATTAGATTTCCTAAACACTAGTGTTTTAAGGAACAGGTTAAAAAGAAAACCTTATGTGATTTTTTTATAATGTGTTTATTCTTTATCTTATCCTAGTGACTAAAATCTTCTCCATGGCTGAACCCCAAATAATATTCCTTTACGTGCTAAGTGGTATCTAGAGAGTGGGATAGGTTTAATAAATACCCTAATCCTAACGTGTACCCTAAACCTAACCCATACCCTAACCCTAACGCGTACCCTAACCCTAACCAAAACCCTAACCCGAACAAGTATGCTAATCCTAACCCGTACCCTAAACCAATCCCTAACCCTAAAACTAACCCTAACCCTAACACTAACCCTAACCCATAACCTACGCCGTACCCTCACCCGTACGCTAACCCGTATCCTAAGCCGTACCCTAACCCTAACCCTAACCCTAACCCTAACCGCAAACCTACGCCGTACCCTATCCCATACCCTAAGCGGTACCCTAAACCTAACACTAACCCTAAACCTAACCCTAACCCCTACCCTACGCCGTACCCTCACCCGTAACCTATCCCATACCCTAAGCCGTACCCTAACCCTAACACTAACCCTAACCCTAAACCTAACCCCTACCCTACGCCGTACCCTCACCCGTACCCTAACCCGTATCCTAAGCCGTACCCTAACCCTAACCCGAACCCTAACCTATACACTACGCCGTACCCTCACCCGTACCCTAACCGTGCCCTAAGCCGTACCCTAACCCTAACCCTAACCCTAACCCATACCCTACGCCGTACCCTAACACGTACCCTAACCCGTATTCTAAGCCGTACCCTAACCCTAAACTATACACTACACCATACCCTCACCCGTACCCTAACCTGTACCCTAAGCCGTACCCTACCCCTAACCGTAATCCTAAACCATACGCTACGCCGTACCCTCACCCGTACCCTAAACCGTATCCTAAGCCGTACCCTAACCCTAACCCTAACCCTAAACTATACCCTACGCCGTAACCTCACCCGTACCCTAACCCGTATCCTAAGCCTTACCCTAACCCTAACCCTAACCCTAACCCTAACCCTAAACCATACCGTACGCCATACCCTAACACGTACCCTAACCCGTATCCTAAGCCGTACCCTAACCCTAACCAATACCCTACGCAGTATCCTCACCCATACCCTCACCCGTACCCTAAGCCGTACCCTAACCCTAACCCTAACCCAAACCCTAACCCTAACCCCTACCCTATGCCATACCCTCACTTGTACCCTATCCCATAACCTAAGCCGTACCATAACCCTAACACTAACCCTAACCCTAACCCATAACCTACGCCGTACCCTCACCCGTACCCTAACCCGTATCCTAAGCCGTACCCTAACCCTAACCCTAACCCTGACCCTAACCCATAACCTACGCCGTACCCTCACCCCTACCCTAACACGTACCCTAAGACGTACCGTAACCCTAACCCTAACACTAACCCTAACCCTAACCCACACTGTACGCCGTACCCTAACCCGTACCCTAACACGTATCCTAAGCCGTACCCTAACCCTAACCAATACCCTACGCAGTACCCTCACCCGTACCCTCACCCGTACCCTAAGCCATACCCTAACCCTAACCCTAACCCTAACCCCTACCCTACGCCGTACCCTCACCCGTACCCTATCCCATATGCTAAGCCGTACCCTAACCCTAACACTAACACTAACCCTAACCCTAACCCTAACCCATACCCTACGCCGTACCCTCACCCATAACCTAATCCGTACCCTAAGCCGTACCCTAACCCTAACCCTAACCTATACACTACGCCGTACCCTCACCCATTCCCTAACCCGTACCCTAAGCCGTACCCTAACTCTAACCCTAACCCTAACCCTAACCCTTACCCATACCCTGCGCCGTACCCTAACCCATACAATAACCTGTACCCTAACCCTAACCCTAACCCTGACCCTAACCCATAACCTACGCCGTACCCTCACCCGTACCCTAAGCCTTAACCTAACCCTAACCAATGACCTACACAGTACCCTCACCCGTACCCTAAGCCATACCCTAACCCTAACCCTAACAATAACCCTAACCCTAAACCCTACCCTATGCCGTACCCTCACCCATTCCCTATCCCATACCCTAAGCCGTACCCTAACCCTAACACTAACCCTAACCCTAACCCTAACCCTAAACTACCCTTGACTGCTTTTGCCTCCATTAGATTTCCTAAGCACTAGTGTTTTAAGGAACAGGTTAAAAAGAAAATCCTAATGTGATTTTTTTATAATGTGTTTATTCTTTATCTTATCCTAGTGACGAAAATCTTCTCCATGGCTGGACCCTAAATAATATTCCTTTACGTGCTAAGTGGTATCTAGAGAGTGGGATAGGTTTAATAAATACCCTAATCCTAACGTGTACCCTAACCGTAACCCATACCCTAACCCTAATGCGTACCCTAACCCTAACCCAAACCCTAACCCTAACACGTACGCTAATCCTAACCCGTACCCTACACCAATCCCTAACCCTAAAACTAACCCTAACCCTAACCCTAACCCTAACCCATACGCTACGCCGTACCCTCACCCATACCCTAACCCGTATCCTAAGCCGTACCCTAATCCTAAACCTAACCCTAACCTCTACCCTACGCCGTACCCTCACCCGTACCCTAACCCGTACCCAAAGCCTTACCCTAACCCTAACCCTAACCCTCACCCATACCCAACGCCGTAACCTAACCCATATCCTAACCCGTATCCTAAGCCGTACCCTAACCCTAACCAATAACCTACGCAGTACCCTCACCAGTACCCTCACCCGTATCCTAAGCCCTACCCTAACCCTAACCCTAACCCTAACCCTAAACTACCCTTTACTGCTTTTGCCTCCATTAGATTTCCTAAACACTAGTGTTTTAAGGAACAGGTTAAAAAGAAAACCTTATGTGATTTTTTTATAATGTGTTCATTCTTTATCTTATCCTAGTGACTAAAATCTTCTCCATGGCTGAACCCCAAATAATATTCCTTTACGTGCTAAGTGGTATCTAGAGAGTGAGATAGGTTTAATAAATACCCTAATCCTAAAGTGTACCCTAAACCTAACCCATACCCTAACCCTAACGCGTACCCTAACCCTAACCAAAACCCTAACCCGAACACGTATGCTAATCCTAACCCGTACCCTAAACCAATCCCTAACCCTAAAACTAACCCTAACCCTAACCCTAACCCTAACCCATAACCTACACCGTACCCTCACCCGTACCCTAACCCGTACCCTAAGCCGTACCCTAACCCTAACCCTAAACCTAAACCATACGCTACGCCGTACCCTCACCCGTACCCTAACCCGTATCCTAAGCCGTACCCTATCCCTAACCCTAACCCTAAACTATACCCTACGCCGTAACCTCACCCGTACCCTAACCCGTACCCTAAGCCGTACCCTAACCCTAACCCTAACCCTAACCCTAACCCTAACCCTAACCCTAAGCCGTACCCTAACCCTAACCCTAACCCTAACCCTAACCCTAACCCTAACCCTAACCCATACCGTACGCCATACCCTAAGACGTACCCTAACCCGTATTCTAAGCCGTACCCTAACCCTAACCAATACCCTATGCAGTATCCTCACCCATACCCTCACCCGTACCCTAAGCCGTACCCTCACCCTAACCCTAACACTAAACCTAACCCTAAACCCTACCCTATGCCATACCCTCACCTGTACCCTATCCCATAACCTAAGCCGTACCATAACCCTAACACTAACCCTAACCCTAACCCATAACCTACGCCGTACCCTCACCCGTACCCTAACCCGTATCCTAAGACGTACCGTAACCCTAACCAATACCCTACGCAGTATCCTCACCCATACCCTCACCCGTACCCTAAGCCGTACCCTAACCCTAACCCTAACCCTAACCCTAACCCATACCCTATGCCATACCCTCACCTGTACACTATCCCATAACCTAAGCCGTACCCTAACCCTAACCCTAACCCTAACCCTAACCCATACGCTACGCCGTACCCTCACCCGTACCCTAACCCGTACCCTAAGACGTACCCTAACCCTAAACCTAACCCATACACTACGCCGTACCCTCACCCGTACCCTAACCCGTATCCTAAGCCGTACCCTAACCCTAACCCTAACCCTAACCCTAACCCTAACCCATAACCTACGCCATACCCTAACCCGTACACTAACCCGTATCCTAAGCCATATCCTAACCCTAACCAATACCCTACGCAGTACCCTCACCCGTACCCTCACCCGTACCCTAAGCCGTACCCTAACCCCAACCCTAACCCTAACTCTAACCCTAACCCCTACCCTACGCCGTACCCTCACCCGTACCCTATCCCATACGCTAAGCCGTACCCTAATCCTAACACTAACACTAACCCTAACCCTAACCCTAACCCATACCCTACGCCGTACCCTCACCCGTAACCTAACCCGTACCCTAAGCCGTACCCTAACCCTAACCCTAACCTATACACTACGCCGTACCCTCACCCGTACCCTAACCCGTACCCTAAGCCGTACCCTAACTCTAACCCTAACCCTAACCCTAACCCTTAACCATACCCTGCGCCGTACCCTAACCCATACAATAACCTGTATCCTAAGCCTTAACCTAACCCTAACCAATGACCTACACAGTACCCTCACCCGTACCCTAAGCCATACCCTAACCCTAACCCTAACACTAACCCTAACCCTAAACCCTACCCTATGCCGTACCCTCACCCATAACCTATCCCATACCCTAAGCGGTACCCTAACCCTAACACTAACCCTAACCCTAACCCTAACCCTAAACTACCCTTGACTGCTTTTGCCTCCATTAGATTTCCTAAGCACTAGTGTTTTAAGGAACAGGTTAAAAAGAAAATCCTAATGTGATTTTTTTATAATGTGTTTATTCTTTATCTTATCCTAGTGACGAAAATCTTCTCCATGGCTGGACCCTAAATAATATTCCTTTACGTGCTAAGTGGTATCTAGAGAGTGGGATAGGTTTAATAAATACCCTAATCCTAACGTGTACCCTAACCCTAACCCATACCCTAACCCTAATGCGTACCCTAACCCTAACCCAAACCCTAACCCTAACACGTACGCTAATCCTAACCCGTACCCTAAACCAATCCCTAACCCTAAAACTAACCCTAACCCTAACCCTAACCCTAACCCTAACCCATACGCTACGCCGCACCCTCACCCATACCCTAACCCGTATCCTAAGCCGTACCCTAACCCTAACCCTAACCCTATCCGCTACCATACGCCGTACCCTATCCCATACCCTAAGCGGTACCCTAAACCTAACACTAACCCTAAACCTAACCCTAACCCCTACCCTACGCCGTACTCTCACCGTAACCTATCCCATACCCTAAGCCGTACCCTAACCCTAACACTAACCCTAACCCTAAACCTAACCCCTACCCTACGCCGTACCCTCACCCGTACCCTATCCCATACCCTAAGCCGTACCCTAACCCTAACCCTAACCCTAACCCTAACCCTAACCCTAACCCTAACCCTAACCCTAACCCTAACCCTAACCCTAACCCTAAACCTAACCCTAACCCATACCCTACGCCATACCCTAACCCGTACCCGAACCCGTATCCTAAGCCGTATCCTAACCCTAACCAATACCCTACGCAGTACCCTCACCCGTACCCTCACCCGTACCCTAAGCTGTACCCTAACCCTAACACTAACCCTAACATATACACTACGCCATACCCTCACCCATACCCTGAACCGTACCCTAAGCCGTACCCTAACCCTAACCCTAACCCTAAACTATACCCTACGCCGTAACCTCACCCGTACCCTAACCCGTACCCTAAGCCGTACCCTAACCCTAACCCTAACCCTAAACCTAACCCTAACACATAGCGTACGCCATACCCTAACACGTACCCTAACCCGTATCCTAAGCCGTACCCTAACCCTAACCAATACCCTACGCAGTATCCTCACCCATACCCTCACCCGTACCCTAAGGCGTACCCTAACCCTAACCCTAAACCTAAACCTAACCCTACCCCTACCCTATGCCATACCCTCACCTGTACCCTATCCCATAACCTAAGCCGTACCATAACCCTAACACTAACCCTAACCCTAACCCATAACCTACGCCGTACCCTCACCCGTACCCTAACCCGTATCCTAAGCCGTACCCTAACCCTAACCCTAACCCTAACCCTAACCCATAACCTACGCGGTACCCTCACCCGTACCCTAACACGTACCCTAAGACGTACCGTAACCCTAACCCTAACACTAACCCTAACCCTAAATCACACTCTACGCCGTACCCTAACCCGTACCCTAACACGTATCCTAAGACGTACCCTAACCCTAACCAATACCCTACGCAGTACCCTCACCCGTACCCTCACCCGTACCCTAAGCCATACCCTAACCCTAACCCTAACCCTAACCCTAACCCCTACCCTACGCCGTACCCTCACCCGTACCCTATCCCATACCCTAAGCCGTACCCTAACCCTAACACTAACCCTAACCCTAACCCTAACCCTAAACTACCCTTGATTGCTTTTGCCTCTATTAGATTTCCTAAGCACTAGTGTTTTAAGGAACAGGTTAAAAAGAAAATCCTAATGTGATTTTTTTATAATGTGTTTATTCTTTATCTTATCCTAGTAACGAAAATCTTCTCCATGGCTGGACACTAAATAATATTCCTTTACGTGCTAAGTGGTATCTAGAGAGTGGGATAGGTTTAATAAATACCCTAATCCTAACGTGTACCCTAACCCTAACCCACACCCTAACCCTAATGCGTACCCTAACCCTAACCCAAACCCTAACACTAACACGTACGCTAATCCTAACCCGTACCCTAAACCAATCCCTAACCCTAAAACTAACCCTAACCCTAACCCTAACCCTAACCCATACGCTACGCCGTACCCTCACCCATACCCTAACCCGTATCCTAAGCCGTACCCTAACCCTAAACCTAACCCTAACCTCTACCCTACGCCGTACCCTCACCCGTACCCTAACCCGTACCCAAAGCCTTACCCTAACCCTAACCTTAACCCTCACCCATAGCCAACGCCGTAACCTAACCCATATCCTAACCCGTATCCTAAGCCATACCCTAACCCTAACCAATAACCTACGCAGTACCCTCACCAGTACCCTCACCCGTATCCTAAGCCCTACCCTAACCCTAACCCTAACCCTAACCCTAAACTACCCTTTACTGCTTTTGCCTCCATTAGATTTCCTAAACACTAGTGTTTTAAAGAACAGGTTAAAAAGAAAACCTTATGTGATTTTTTTTATAATGTGTTTATTCTTTATCTTATCCTAGTGACTAAAATCTTCTCCATGGCTGAACCCCAAATAATAATCCTTTACGTGCTAAGTGGTATCTAGAGAGTGGGATAGGTTTAATAAATACCCTAATCCTAACGTGTACCCTAAACCTAACCCATACCCTAACCCTAACGCGTACCCTAACCCTAACCAAAACCCTAACCCGAACAAGTATGCTAATCCTAACCCGTACCCTAAACCAATCCCTAACCCTAAAACTAACCCTAACCCTAACCCTAACCCTAACCCATAACCTACGCCGTACCCTCAACCGTACCCTAACCCGTACCCTAAGCCGTACCCTAACCCTAACCCTAACCCTAACGCATACGCTACGCCGCTCCCTCACCCATACCGTAACCCGTATCCTAAGCCGTACCCTAACCCTAACACTAACCCTAACCGCTACCCTACGCCGTACCCTATCCCATACCCTAAGCGGTACCCTAAAACTAACCCTAACCCTAACCCTAACCCTAACCCATAACCTACACCGTACCCTCACCCGTACCCTAACCCGTACCCTAAGCCGTACCCTAACCCTAACCCTAAACCTAAACCATACGCTACGCCGTACCCTCACCCGTACCCTAACCCGTATCCTAAGCCGTACCCTAACCCTAACCCTAACCCTAAACTATACCCTACGCCATAACCTCACCCGTACCCTAACCCGTACCCTAAGCCGTACCCTAACCCTAACCAATACCCTATGCAGTACCCTCACCCATACCCTCACCCGTACCCTAAGCCGTACCCTAACCCTAACCCTAACCCTAACCCTAACCCTAAACCCTACCCTATGCCATACCCTCACCTGTACCCTATCCCATAACCTAAGCCGTACCATAACCCTAACACTAACCCTAACCCTAACCCATAACCTACGCCGTACCCTCACCCGTACCCTAACCCGTATCCTAAGACGTACCGTAACCCTAACCAATACCCTACGCAGTATCCTCACCCATACACTCACCCGTACCCTAAGCCGTACCCTAACCCTAACCCTAACCCTAACCCTAACCCATACCCTATGCCATACCCTCACCTGTACCCTATCCCATAACCTAAGCCGTACCCTAACCCTAACACTAACCCTAACCCTAACCCATACGCTACGCCGTACCTTCACCCGTACCCTAACCCGTATCCTAAGCCGTACCCTAACCCTAACCCTAACCCTAACCCTAACCCTAAACCTAACCCTAACCCATACCCTACGCCATACCCTAACCCGTACCCTAACCCGTATCCTAAGCCGTATCCTAACCCTAACCAATACCCTACGCAGTACCCTCACCCGTACCCTCACCCGTACCCTAAGCTGTACCCTAACCCTAACACTAACCCTAACCTATACACTACGCCATACCCTCACCCATACCCTAAACCGTACCCTAAGCCGTACCCTAACCCTAACCCTAACCCTAAACTATACCCTACGCCGTAACCTCACCCGTACCCTAACCCGTACCCTAAGCCGTACCCTAACCCTAACCCTAACCCTAAACCTAACCCTAACACATAGCGTACGCCATACCCTAACACGTACCCTAACCCGTATCCTAAGCCGTACCCTAACCCTAAACAATACCCTACGCAGTATCCTCACCCATACCCTCACCCGTACCCTAAGGCGTACCCTAACCCTAACCCTAACCCTAAACCTAACCCTAAACCCTACCCTATGCCATACCCTCACCTGTACCCTATCCCATAACCTAAGCCATACCATAACCCTAACACTAACCCTAACCCTAACCCATAACCTACGCCGTACCCTCACCCGTACCCTAACCCGTATCCTAAGCCGTACCCTAACCCTAACCCTAACCCTAACCCTAACCCATAACCTACGCCGTACCCTCACCCGTACCCTAACACGTACCCTAAGACGTACCGTAACCCTAACCCTAACACTAACCCTAACCCTAACCCACACTCTACGCCGTACCCTAACCCGTAACCTAACACGTATCCTAAGACGTACCCTAACCCTAACCAATACCCTACGCAGTACCCTCACCCGTACCCTCACCCGTACCCTAAGCCATACCCTAACCCTAACCCTAACCCTAACCCTAACCCCTACTCTACGCCGTACCCTCACCCGTACCCTATCCCATACCCTAAGCCGTACCCTAACCCTAACACTAACCCTAACCCTAACCCTAACCCTAAACTACCCTTGATTGCTTTTGCCTCTATTAGATTTCCTAAGCACTAGTGTTTTAAGGAACAGGTTAAAAAGAAAATCCTAATGTGATTTTTTTATAATGTGTTTATTCTTTATCTTATCCTAGTAACGAAAATCTTCTCCATGGCTGGACCCTAAATAATATTCCTTTACGTGCTAAGTGGTATCTAGAGAGTGGGATAGGTTTAATAAATACCCTAATACTACCGTGTACCCTAACCCTAACCCACACCCTAACCCTAATGCGTACCCTAACCCTAACCCAAACCCTAACACTAACACGTACGCTAATCCTAACCCGTACCCTAAACCAATCCCTAACCCTAAAACTAACCCTAACCCTAACCCTAACCCTAACCCTAACCCATACGCTACGCCGTACCCTCACCCATACCCTAACCCGTATCCTAAGCCGTACCCTAACCCTAAACCTAACCCTAACCTCTACCCTACGCCGTACCCTCACCCGTACCCTAACCCGTACCCAAAGCCTTACCCTAACCCTAACCCTAACCCTCACCCATAGCCAATGCCGTAACCTAACCCATATCCTAACCCGTATCCTAAGCCATACCCTAACCCTAACCAATAACCTACGCAGTACCCTCACCAGTACCCTCACCCGTATCCTAAGCCCTACCCTAACCCTAACCCTAACCCTAACCCTAAACTACCCTTTACTGCTTTTGCCTCCATTAGATTTCCTAAACACTAGTGTTTTAAAGAACAGGTTAAAAAGAAAACCTTATGTGATTTTTTTTATAATGTGTTTATTCTTTATCTTATCCTAGTGACTAAAATCTTCTCCATGGCTGAACCCCAAATAATATTCCTTTACGTGCTAAGTGGTATCTAGAGAGAGGGATAGGTTTAATAAATACCCTAATCCTAACGTGTACCCTAAACCTAACCCATACCCTAACCCTAACGCGTACCCTAACCCTAACCAAAACCCTAACCCGAACAAGTATGCTAATCCTAACCCGTACCCTAAACCAATCCCTAACCCTAAAACTAACCCTAACCCTAACCCTAACCCTAACCCATAACCTACGCCGTACCCTCAACTGTACCCTAACCCGTACCCTAAGCCGTACCCTAACCCTAACCCTAACCCTAACCCATACGCTACGCCGCACCCTCACCCATACCCTAACCCGTATCCTAAGCCGTACCCTAACCCTAACCCTAACCCTAACCGCTACCCTACGCCGTACCCTATCCCATACCCTAAGCGGTACCCTAAAACTAACCCTAACCCTAATCCTAACCCTAACCCATAACCTACACCGTACCCTCACCCGTACCCTAACCCGTACCCTAAGCCGTACCCTAACCCTAACCCTAAACCTAAACCATACGCTACGCTGTACCCTCACCCGTACCCTAACCCGTATCCTAAGCCGTACCCTAACCCTAACCCTAACCCTAAACTATACCCTACGCCGTAACCTCACCCGTACCCTAAGCCGTAACTTAACCCTAACCCTAACCCTAACCCTAAACCCTACCCTATGCCATACCCTCACCTGTACCCTATCCCATAACCTATGCCGTACCATAACCCTAACACTAACCCTAACCCTAACCCATAACCTACGCCGTACCCTCACCCGTACCCTAACCCGTATCCTAAGACGTACCGTAACCCTAACCAATACCCTACGCAGTATCCTCACCCATACACTCACCCGTACCCTAAGCCGTACCCTAACCCTAACCCTAACCCTAACCCTAACCCATACCCTATGCCATACCCTCACCTGTACCCTATCCCATAACCTAAGCCGTACCCTAACCCTAACCCTAACCCTAACCCTAACCCATACGCTACGCCGTACCTTCACCCGTACCCTAACCCGTATCCTAAGCCGTACCCTAACCCTAACCCTAACCCTAACCCTAACCCTAAACCTAACCCTAACCCATACCCTACGCCATACCCTAACCCGTACCCGAACCCGTATCCTAAGCCGTATCCTAACCCTAACCAATACCCTACGCAGTACCCTCACCCGTACCCTCACCCGTACCCTAAGCTGTACCCTAACCCTAACACTAACCCTAACCTATACACTACGCCTTACCCTCACCCATACCCTAAACAGTACCCTAAGCCGTACCCTAACCCTAACCCTAACCCTAAACTATACCCTACGCCGTAACCTCACCCGTACCCTATCCCGTACCCTAAGCCGTACCCTAACCCTAACCCTAACCCTAAACCTAACCCTAACACATAGCGTACGCCATACCCTAACACGTACCCTAACCCGTATCCTAAGCCGTACCCTAACCCTAACCAATACCCTACGCAGTATCCTCACCCATACCCTCACCCGTACCCTAAGGCGTACCCTAACCCTAACCCTAAACCTAAACCTAACCCTAACCCCTACCCTATGCCATACCCTCACCTGTACCCTATCCCATAACCTAAGCCGTACCATAACCCTAACACTAACCCTAACCCTAACCCATAACCTACGCCGTACCCTCACCCGTACCCTAACCCGTATCCTAAGCCGTACCCTAACCCTAACCCTAACCCTAACCCTAACCCATAACCTACGCCGTACCCTCACCCGTACCCTAACACGTACCCTAAGACGTACCGTAACCCTAACCCTAACACTAACCCTAACCCTAACCCACACTCTACGCCGTACCCTAACCCGTACCCTAACACGTATCCTAAGACGTACCCTAACCCTAACCAATACCCTACGCAGTACCCTCACCCGTACCCTCACCCGTACCCTAAGCCATACCCTAACCCTATCACTAACCCTAACCCTAACCCCTACCCTATGCCGTACCCTCACCCGTACCCTATCCCATACCCTAAGCCGTACCCTAACCCTAACACTAACCCTAACCCTAACCCTAACCCTAAACTACCCTTGATTGCTTTTGCCTCTATTAGATTTCCTAAGCACTAGTGTTTTAAGGAACAGGTTAAAAAGAAAATCCTAATGTGATTTTTTTATAATGTGTTTATTCTTTATCTTATCCTAGTAACGAAAATCTTCTCCATGGCTGGACCCTAAATAATATTCCTTTACGTGCTAAGTGGTATCTAGAGAGTGGGATAGGTTTAATAAATACCCTAATCCTAACGTGTACCCTAACCCTAACCCACACCCTAACCCTAATGCGTACCCTAACCCTAACCCAAACCCTAACACTAACACGTACGCTAATCCTAACCCGTACCCTAAACCAATCCCTAACCCTAAAACTAACCCTAACCCTAACCCTAACCCTAACCCATACGCTACGCCGTACCCTCACCCATACCCTAACCCGTATCCTAAGCCGTACCCTAACCCTAAACCTAACCCTAACCTCTACCCTACGCCGTACCCTCACCCGTACCCTAACCCGTACCCAAAGCCTTACCCTAACCCTAACCCTAACCCTCACCCATAGCCAACGCCGTAACCTAACCCATATCCTAACCCGTATCCTAAGCCATACCCTAACCCTAACCAATAACCTACGCAGTACCCTCACCAGTACCCTCACCCGTATCCTAAGCCCTACCCTAACCCTAACCCTAACCCTAACCCTAAACTACCCTTTACTGCTTTTGCCTCCATTAGATTTCCTAAACACTAGTGTTTTAAAGAACAGGTTAAAAAGAAAACCTTATGTGATTTTTTTTATAATGTGTTTATTCTTTATCTTATCCTAGTGACTAAAATCTTCTCCATGGCTGAACCCCAAATAATAATCCTTTACGTGCTAAGTGGTATCTAGAGAGTGGGATAGGTTTAATAAATACCCTAATCCTAACGTGTACCCTAAACCTAACCCATACCCTAACCCTAACGCGTACCCTAACCCTAACCAAAACCCTAACCCGAACAAGTATGCTAATCCTAACCCGTACCCTAAACCAATCCCTAACCCTAAAACTAACCCTAACCCTAACCCTAACCCTAACCCATAACCTACGCCGTACCCTCAACCGTACCCTAACCCGTACCCTAAGCCGTACCCTAACCCTAACCCTAACCCTAACGCATACGCTACGCCGCTCCCTCACCCATACCCTAACCCGTATCCTAAGCCGTACCCTAACCCTAACACTAACCCTAACCGCTACCCTACGCCGTACCCTATCCCATACCCTAAGCGGTACCCTAAAACTAACCCTAACCCTAACACTAACCCTAACCCATAACCTACACCGTACCCTCACCCGTACCCTAACCCGTACCCTAAGCCGTACCCTAACCCTAACCCTAAACCTAAACCATACGCTACGCCGTACCCTCACCCGTACCCTAACCCGTATCCTAAGCCGTACCCTAACCCTAACCCTAACCCTAAACTATACCCTACGCCATAACCTCACCCGTACCCTAACCCGTACCCTAAGCCGTACCCTAACCCTAACCAATACCCTATGCAGTACCCTCACCCATACCCTCACCCGTACCCTAAGCCGTACCCTAACCCTAACCCTAACCCTAACCCTAACCCTAAACCCTACCCTATGCCATACCCTCACCTGTACCCTATCCCATAACCTAAGCCGTACCATAACCCTAACACTAACCCTAACCCTAACCCATAACCTACGCCGTACCCTCACCCGTACCCTAACCCGTATCCTAAGACGTACCGTAACCCTAACCAATACCCTACGCAGTATCCTCACCCATACACTCACCCGTACCCTAAGCCGTACCCTAACCCTAACCCTAACCCTAACCCTAACCCATACCCTATGCCATACCCTCACCTGTACCCTATCCCATAACCTAAGCCGTACCCTAACCCTAACCCTAACCCTAACCCTAACCCATACGCTACGCCGTACCTTCACCCGTACCCTAACCCGTATCCTAAGCCGTACCCTAACCCTAACCCTAACCCTAACCCTAACCCTAAACCTAACCCTAACCCATACCCTACGCCATACCCTAACCCGTACCCTAACCCGTATCCTAAGCCGTATCCTAACCCTAACCAATACCCTACGCAGTACCCTCACCCGTACCCTCACCCGTACCCTAAGCTGTACCCTAACCCTAACACTAACCCTAACCTATACACTACGCCATACCCTCACCCATACCCTAAACCGTACCCTAAGCCGTACCCTAACCCTAACCCTAACCCTAAACTATACCCTACGCCGTAACCTCACCCGTACCCTAACCCGTACCCTAAGCCGTACCCTAACCCTAACCCTAACCCTAAACCTAACCCTAACACATAGCGTACGCCATACCCTAACACGTACCCTAACCCGTATCCTAAGCCGTACCCTAACCCTAAACAATACCCTACGCAGTATCCTCACCCATACCCTCACCCGTACCCTAAGGCGTACCCTAACCCTAACCCTAACCCTAAACCTAACCCTAACCCCTACCCTATGCCATACCCTCACCTGTACCCTATCCCATAACCTAAGCCATACCATAACCCTAACACTAACCCTAACCCTAACCCATAACCTACGCCGTACCCTCACCCGTACCCTAACCCGTATCCTAAGCCGTACCCTAACCCTAACCCTAACCCTAACCCTAACCCATAACCTACGCCGTACCCTCACCCGTACCCTAACACGTACCCTAAGACGTACCGTAACCCTAACCCTAACACTAACCCTAACCCTAACCCACACTGTACGCCGTACCCTAACCCGTAACCTAACACGTATCCTAAGACGTACCCTAACCCTAACCAATACCCTACGCAGTACCCTCACCCGTACCCTCACCCGTACCCTAAGCCATACCCTAACCCTAACCCTAACCCTAACCCTAACCCCTACCCTACGCCGTACCCTCACCCGTACCCTATCCCATACCCTAAGCCGTACCCTAACCCTAACACTAACCCTAACCCTAACCCTAACCCTAAACTACCCTTGATTGCTTTTGCCTCTATTAGATTTCCTAAGCACTAGTGTTTTAAGGAACAGTTTAAAAAGAAAATCCTAATGTGATTTTTTTATAATGTGTTTATTCTTTATCTTATCCTAGTAACGAAAATCTTCTCCATGGCTGGACCCTAAATAATATTCCTTTACGTGCTAAGTGGTATCTAGAGAGTGGGATAGGTTTAATAAATACCCTAATACTACCGTGTACCCTAACCCTAACCCACACCCTAACCCTAATGCGTACCCTAACCCTAACCCAAACCCTAACACTAACACGTACGCTAATCCTAACCCGTACCCTAAACCAATCCCTAACCCTAAAACTAACCCTAACCCTAACCCTAACCCTAACCCTAACCCATACGCTACGCCGTACCCTCACCCATACCCTAACCCGTATCCTAAGCCGTACCCTAACCCTAAACCTAACCCTAACCTCTACCCTACGCCGTACCCTCACCCGTACCCTAACCCGTACCCAAAGCCTTACCCTAACCCTAACCCTAACCCTCACCCATAGCCAATGCCGTAACCTAACCCATATCCTAACCCGTATCCTAAGCCATACCCTAACCCTAACCAATAACCTACGCAGTACCCTCACCAGTACCCTCACCCGTATCCTAAGCCCTACCCTAACCCTAACCCTAACCCTAACCCTAAACTACCCTTTACTGCTTTTGCCTCCATTAGATTTCCTAAACACTAGTGTTTTAAAGAACAGGTTAAAAAGAAAACCTTATGTGATTTTTTTTATAATGTGTTTATTCTTTATCTTATCCTAGTGACTAAAATCTTCTCCATGGCTGAACCCCAAATAATATTCCTTTACGTGCTAAGTGGTATCTAGAGAGAGGGATAGGTTTAATAAATACCCTAATCCTAACGTGTACCCTAAACCTAACCCATACCCTAACCCTAACGCGTACCCTAACCCTAACCAAAACCCTAACCCGAACAAGTATGCTAATCCTAACCCGTACCCTAAACCAATCCCTAACCCTAAAACTAACCCTAACCCTAACCCTAACCCTAACCCATAACCTACGCCGTACCCTCAACTGTACCCTAACCCGTACCCTAAGCCGTACCCTAACCCTAACCCTAACCCTAACCCATACGCTACGCCGCACCCTCACCCATACCCTAACCCGTATCCTAAGCCGTACCCTAACCCTAACCCTAACCCTAACCGCTACCCTACGCCGTACCCTATCCCATACCCTAAGCGGTACCCTAAAACTAACCCTAACCCTAACCCTAACCCTAACCCATAACCTACACCGTACCCTCACCCGTACCCTAACCCGTACCCTAAGCCGTACCCTAACCCTAACCCTAAACCTAAACCATACGCTACGCCGTACCCTCACCCGTACCCTAACCCGTATCCTAAGCCGTACCCTAACCCTAACCCTAACCCTAAACTATACCCTACGCCGTAACCTCACCCGTACCCTAAGCCGTACCTTAACCCTAACCCTAACCCTAACCCTAAAACCTACCCTATGCCATACCCTCACCTGTACCCTATCCCATAACCTATGCCGTACCATAACCCTAACACTAACCCTAACCCTAACCCATAACCTACGCCGTACCCTCACCCGTACCCTAACCCGTATCCTAAGACGTACCGTAACCCTAACCAATACCCTACGCAGTATCCTCACCCATACACTCACCCGTACCCTAAGCCGTACCCTAACCCTAACCCTAACCCTAACCCTAACCCATACCCTATGCCATACCCTCACCTGTACCCTATCCCATAACCTAAGCCGTACCCTAACCCTAACCCTAACCCTAACCCTAACCCATACGCTACGCCGTACCTTCACCCGTACCCTAACCCGTATCCTAAGCCGTACCCTAAACCTAACCCTAACCCTAACCCTAACCCTAAACCTAACCCTAACCCATACCCTACGCCATACCCTAACCCGTACCCGAACCCGTATCCTAAGCCGTATCCTAACCCTAACCAATACCCTACGCAGTACCCTCACCCGTACCCTCACCCGTACCCTAAGCTGTACCCTAACCCTAACACTAACCCTAACCTATACACTACGCCTTACCCTCACCCATACCCTAAACCGTACCCTAAGCCGTACCCTAACCCTAACCCTAACCCTAAACTATACCCTACGCCGTAACCTCACCCGTACCCTATCCCGTACCCTAAGCCGTACCCTAACCCTAACCCTAACCCTAAACCTAACCCTAACACATAGCGTACGCCATACCCTAACACGTACCCTAACCCGTATCCTAAGCCGTACCCTAACCCTAACCAATACCCTACGCAGTATCCTCACCCATACCCTCACCCGTACCCTAAGGCGTACCCTAACCCTAACCCTAACCCTAAACCTAACCCTAACCCCTACCCTATGCCATACCCTCACCTGTACCCTATCCCATAACCTAAGCCGTACCATAACCCTAACACTAACCCTAACCCTAACCCATAACCTACGCCGTACCCTCACCCGTACCCTAACCCGTATCCTAAGCCGTACCCTAACCCTAACCCTAACCCTAACCCTAACCCATAACCTACGCCGTACCCTCACCCGTACCCTAACACGTACCCTAAGCCGTACCCTAACCCTAACCCTAACCCTAACCCTAACCCACACTCTACGCCGTACCCTAACCCGTACCCTAACACGTATCCTAAGACGTACCCTAACCCTAACCAATACCCTACGCAGTACCCTCACCCGTACCCTCACCCGTACCCTAAGCCATACCCTAACCCTATCACTAACCCTAACCCTAACCCCTACCCTATGCCGTACCCTCAACCGTACCCTATCCCATACCCTAAGCCGTACCCTAACCCTAACACTAACCCTAACCCTAACCCTAACCCTAACCGTAACCCTAACCCTTACCCTACGCCGTACACTCACCCGTACCCTAACCCGTATCCTAAGACGTACCCTAACCCTAACCCTAACCCATACGCTACGACGTACCCTCACCCGTACCCTAACCCGTATCCTAAGCCGTACCCTAACCCTAACCCTAACCCTAACCCTAACCCTAACCCATACCCTACACCATACCCTAACCCGTACCCTAACCCGTATCCTAAGCCATATCCTAACCCTAACCAATACCCTACGCAGTACCCTCACCCGTACCCTCACCCGTACCATAAGCCGTACCCTAACCCCAACCCTAAACCTAACTCTAACCCTAACCCCTACCCTACGCGGTACCCTCACCCGTACCCTATCCCATACGCTAAGCCGTACCCTAACCCTAACACTAACACTAACCCTAACCCTAACCCTAACCCATACCCTACGCCGTAACCTCACCCGTAACCTAACCCGTACCCTAAGCCGTACCCTAACCCTAACCCTAACCTATACACTACGCCATACCCTCACCCGTGCCCTAACCCGTACCCTAAGCCGTAACCTAACTCTAACCCTAACCCTAAACCTAAACCTTACCCATACCCTGCGCCGTACCCTAACCCATACAATAACCTGTATCCTAAGCCTTAACCTAACCCTAACCAATGACCTACACAGTACCCTCACCCGTACCCTAAGCCATACCCTAACCCTAACCCTAACACTAACCCTAACCCTAAACCCTACCCTATGCCGTACCCTCACCCATACCCTATCCCATACCCTAAGCCGTACCCTAACCCTAACACTAACCCTAACCCTAACCCTAACCCTAAACTACCCTTGACTGCTTTTGCCTCCATTAGATTTCATAAGCACTAGTGTTTTAAGGAACAGGTTAAAAAGAAAATCCTAATGTGATTTTTTTATAATGTGATTATTCTTTATCTTATCCTAGTGACGAAAATATTCTCCATGGCTGGACCCTAAATAATATTCCTTTACGTGCTAAGTGGTATCTAGAGAGTGGGATAGGTTTAATAAATACCCTAATCCTAACGCGTACCCTAACCCTATCCCATACCCTAACCCTAACGCGTACCCTAATCCTAACCCAAACCCTAACCCTAACACGTACGCTAATCCTAACCCGTACCCTAAACCAATCCCTAACCCTAAAACTAACCCTAACCCTAACCCTAACCCTAACCCATACGCTACGCCATACCCTCACCCATACCCTAACCCGTATCCTAAGCCGTACCCTAACCCTAAACCTAACCCTAACCTCTACCCTACGCCGTACCCTCACCCGTACCCTAACCCGTACCCAAAGCCTTACCCTAACCCTAACCCTAACCCTCACCCATACCCAACGCCGTAACCTAACCCATATCCTAACCCGTATCCTAAGCCGCACCCTAACCCTAACCAATAACCTACGCAGTACCCTCACCAGTAACCTCACCCGTATCCTAAGCCCTACCCTAACCCTAACCCTAACCCTAACCGCTACCCTACGCCGTACCCTATCCCATACCCTAAGCGGTACCCTAAAGCTAACACTAACCCTAACCCTAAACCTAACCCTAAACTACCCTTGATTGCTTTTGCCTCCATTAGATTTCCTAAGCACTAGTGTTTTAAGTAACAGGTTAAAAAGAAAATCCTAATGTGATTTTTTTATAATGTGTTTATTCTTTATCTTATCCTAGTGACTAAAATCTTCTCCATGGCTGGATCCCTAATAATATTCCTTTACGTGCTAAGTGGTATCTAGAGAGTGGGATAGGTTTAATAAATACCCTAATCCTAACGTGTACCCTAACCCTAACCCATACCCTAACCCTAACGCGTACCCTAACCCTAACCCAAAACCTAACCCTAACACGTACGCTAATCCTAACCCGTACCCTAAACCAATCCCTAACCCTAAAACTAACCCTAACCCTAACCCTAACCCTAACCCTTACCCTACGCCGTACCCTCACCCGTACCCTAACCCGTAGCCTAAGACGTACCCTAACCCTAACCCTAACCCATACGCTACGCCGTACCCTCACCCGTACCCGAACCCGTATCCTAAGCCGTACCCTAACCCTAACCCTAACCCTAACACTAACCGTAACCCATACCCTACGCCATACCCTAACCCGTACCCTAACCCGTATCCTAAGCCATATCCTAACCCTAACCAATACCCTACGCAGTACCCTCACCCGTACCCTCACCCGTACCCTAAGCCGTACCCTAACCCCAACCCTAACCCTAACTCTAACCCTAACCCCTACCCTATGCCGTACCCTCACCCGTACCCTATCCCATACGCTAAGCCGTACCCTAACGCTAACACTAACACTAACCCTAACCCTAACGCTAACCCTAACCCATACCCTACGCCGTACCCTCACCCGTAACCTAACCCGTACCCTAAGCCGTACCCTAACCCTAACCCTAACCTATACACTACGCCGTACCCTCACCCGTACCCTAACCCGTACCCTAAGCCGTACCCTAACTCTAACCCTAACCCTAACCCTAACCCTTACCCATACCCTGCGCCGTACCCTAACCCATACATTAACCTGTATCCTAAGCCTTAACCTAACCCTAACCAATGACCTACACAGTACCCTCACCCGTACCCTAAGCCATACCCTAACCCTAACCCTAACACTAACCCTAACCCTAAACCCTACCCTATGCCGTACCCTCACCCATACCCTATCCCATACCCTAAGCCGTACCCTAACCCTAACACTAACCCTAACCCTAACCCTAACCCTAAACTACCCTTGACTGCTTTTGCCTCCATTAGATTTCCTAAGCACTAGTGTTTTAAGGAACAGGTTAAAAAGAAAATCCTAATGTGATTTTTTTATAATGTGATTATTCTTTATCTTATCCTAGTGACGAAAATATTCTCCATGGCTGGACCCTAAATAATATTCCTTTACGTGCTAAGTGGTATCTAGAGAGTGGGATAGGTTTAATAAATACCCTAATCCTAACGCGTACCCTAACCCTAACCCATACCCTAACCCTAACGCGTACCCTAACCCTAACCCAAACCCTAACCCTAACACTTACGCTAATCCTAACCCGTACCCTAAACCAATCCCTAACCCTAAAACTAACCCTAACCCTTACCCTAACCCTAACCCATACGCTACGCCGTACCCTCACCCATACCCTAACCCGTATCCTAAGCCGTACCCTAACCCTAAACCTAACCCTAACCTCTACCCTACGCCGTACCCTCACCCGTACCCTAACCCGTACCCAAAGCCTTACCCTAACCCTAACCCTAACCCTCACCCATACCCAACGCCGTAACCTAACCCATATCCTAACCCGTATCCTAAGCCGTACCCTAACCCTAACCAATAACCTACGCAGTACCCTCACCAGTAACCTCACCCGTATCCTAAGCCGTACCCTAACCCTAACCCTAACCCTAACCCTAAACTACCCTTTACTGCTTTTGCCTCCATTAGATTTCCTAAACACTAGTGTTTTAAGGAACAGGTTAAAAAGAAAACCTTATGTGATTTTTTTATAATGTGTTTATTCTTTATCTTATCCTAGTGACGAAAATCTTCTCCATGGCTGAACCCCAAATAATATTCCTTTACGTGCTAAGTGGTATCTAGAGAGTGGGATAGGTTTAATAAATACCCTAATCCTAACGTGTACCCTAAACCTAACCCATACCCTAACCCTAACGCATACCCTAACCCTAACCAAAACCCTAACCCGAACAAGTATGCTAATCCTAACCCGTACCCTAAACCAATCCCTAACCCTAAAACTAACCCTAACCCTATCCCTAACCCTAACCCATAACCTACGCCGTACCCTCACCCGTACCCTAACCCGTATCCTAAGCCGTACCCTAACCCTAACCCTAACCCTAACCGCTACCCTACGCCGTACCCTATCCCATACCCTAAGCGGTACCCTAAAACTAACCCTAACCCTAACCCTAACCCTAACCCATAACCTACACCGTACCCTCACCCGTACCCTAACCCGTACCCTAAGCCGTACCCTAACCCTAACCCTAAACCTAAACCATACGCTACGCCGTACCCTCACCCGTACCCTAACCCGTATCCTAAGCCGTACCCTAACCCTAACCCTAACCCTAAACTATACCCTACGCCGTAACCTCACCCGTACCCTAACCCGTACCCTAAGCCGTACCCTAACCTTAACCAATACCCTATGCAGTACCCTCACCCATACCCTCACCCGTACCCTAAACCGTACCCTAACCCTAAACCTAACCCTAACCCTAACCCTAAACCCTACCCTATGCCATACCCTCACCTGTACCCTATCCCATAACTTAAGCCGTACCATAACCCTAACACTAACCCTAACCCTAACCCATAACCTACGCCGTACCCTCACCCGTACCCTAACCCGTATCCTAAGACGTACCGTAACCCTAACCAATACCCTACGCAGTATCCTCACCCATACACTCACCCGTACCCTAAGCCGTACCCTAACCCTAACCCTAACCCTAACCCTAACCCATACCCTATGCCATACCCTCACCTGTACCCTATCCCATAACCTAAGCCGTACCCTAACCCTAACCCTAACCCTAACCCTAACCCTAAACCTAACCCTAACCCATACCCTACGCCATACCCTAACCCGTACCCTAACTCGTATCCTAAGCCGTATCCTAACCCTAACCAATACCCTACGCAGTACCCTCACCCGTACCCTCACCCGTACCCTAAGCTGTACCCTAACCCTAACACTAACCCTAACCTATACACTACGCCATACCCTCACCCATACCCTAAACCGTACCCTAAGCCGTACCCTAACCCTAACCCTAACCCTAAACTATACCCTACGCCGTAACCTCACCCGTACCCTAACCCGTACCCTAAGCCGTACCCTAACCCTAACCCTAACCCTAAACCTAACCCTAACACATAGCGTACGCCATACCCTAACACGTACCCTAACCCGTATCCTAAGCCGTACCCTAACCCTAACCAATACCCTACGCAGTATCCTCACCCATACCCTCACCCGTACCCTAAGGCGTACCCTAACCCTAACCCTAACCCTAAACCTAACCCTAACCCCTACCCTATGCCATACCCTCACCTGTACCCTATCCCATAACCTAAGCCGTACCATAACCCTAACACTAACCCTAACCCTAACCCATAACCTACGCCGTACCCTCACCCGTACCCTCACCCGTATCCTAAGCCGTACCCTAACCCTAACCCTAACCCTAACCCTAACCCATAACCTACGCCGTACCCTCACCCGTACCCTAACACGTACCCTAAGACGTACCGTAACCCTAACCCTAACACTAACCCTAACCCTAACCCACACTCTACGCCGTACCCTAACCCGTACCCTAACACGTATCCTAAGACGTACCCTAACCCTAACCAATACCCTACGCAGTACCCTCACCCGTACCCTCACCCGTACCCTAAGCCATACCCTAACCCTAACACTAACCCTAACCCTAACCCCTACCCTACGCCGTACCCTCACCCGTACCCTATCCCATACCCTAAGCCGTACCCTAACCCTAACACTAACCCTAACCCTAACCCTAACCCTAAACTACCCTTGATTGCTTTTGCCTCTATTAGATTTCCTAAGCACTAGTGTTTTAAGGAACAGGTTAAAAAGAAAATCCTAATGTGATTTTTTTATAATGTGTTTATTCTTTATCTTATCCTAGTAACGAAAATCTTCTCCATGGCTGGACCCTAAATAATATTCCTTTACGTGCTAAGTGGTATCTAGAGAGTGGGATAGGTTTAATAAATACCCTAATCCTAACGTGTACCCTAACCCTAACCCACACCCTAACCCTAATGCGTACCCTAACCCTAACCCAAACCCTAACACTAACAAGTACGCTAATCCTAACCCGTACCCTAAACCAATCCCTAACCCTAAAACTAACCCTAACCCTAACCCTAACCCTAACCCATACGCTACGCCGTACCCTCACCCATACCCTAACCCGTATCCTAAGCCGTACCCTAACCCTAAACCTAACCCTAACCTCTACCCTACGCCGTACCCTCACCCGTACCCTAACCCGTACCCAAAGCCTTACCCTAACCCTAACCCTAACCCTCACCCATAGCCAACGCCGTAACTTAACCCATATCCTAACCCGTATCCTAAGCCATACCCTAACCCTAACCAATAACCTACGCAGTATCCTCACCAGTACCCTCACCCGTTTCCTAAGCCCTACCCTAACCCTAACCCTAACCCTAACCCTAAACTACCCTTTACTGCTTTTGCCTCCATTAGATTTACTAAACACTAGTGTTTTAAAGAACAGGTTAAAAAGAAAACCTTATGTGATTTTTTTTATAATGTGTTTATTCTTTATCTTATCCTAGTGACTAAAATCTTCTCCATGGCTGAACCCCAAATAATATTCCTTTACGTGCTAAGTGGTATCTAGAGAGTGGGATAGGTTTAATAAATACCCTAATCCTAACGTGTACCCTAACCCTAACCCATACCCTAACCCTAACGCGTACCCTAACCCTAACCCAAAACCTAACCCTAACACGTACGCTAATCCTAAGCCGTACCCTAAACCAATCCCTAACCCTAAAACTAACCCTAACGCTAACCCTAACCCTAACCCTTACCCTACGCCGTACACTCACCCGTACCCTAACCCGTATCCTAAGACGTACCCTAACCCTAACCCTAACCCATACGCTACGACGTACCCTCACCCGTACCCTAACCCGTATCCTAAGCCGTACCCTAACCCTAACCCTAACCCTAACCCTAACCCTAACCCACACTCTACGCCGTACCCTAACCCGTACCCTAACACGTATCCTAAGACGTACCCTAACCCTAACCAATACCCTACGCAGTACCCTCACCCGTACCCTCACCCGTACCCTAAGCCATACCCTAACCCTATCACTAACCCTAACCCTAACCCCTACCCTATGCCGTACCCTCACCCGTACCCTATCCCATACCCTAAGCCGTACCCTAACCCTAACACTAACCCTAACCCTAACCCTAACCCTAACCCTAACCCTAACCCTTACCCTACGCCGTACACTCACCCGTACCCTAACCCGTATCCTAAGACGTACCCTAACCCTAACCCTAACCCATACGCTACGACGTACCCTCACCCGTACCCTAACCCGTATCCTAAGCCGTACCCTAACCCTAACCCTAACCCTAACCCTAACCCTAACCCATACCCTACACCATACCCTAACCCGTACCCTAACCCGTATCCTAAGCCATATCCTAACCCTAACCAATAACCTACGCAGTACCCTCACCCGTACCCTCACCCGTACCATAAGCCGTACCCTAACCCCAACCCTAAACCTAACTCTAACCCTAACCCCTACCCTACGCGGTACCCTCACCCGTACCCTATCCCATACGCTAAGCCGTACCCTAACCCTAACACTAACACTAACCCTAACCCTAACCCTAACCCATACCCTACGCCGTAACCTCACCCGTAACCTAACCCGTACCCTAAGCCGTACCCTAACCCTAACCCTAACCTATACACTACGCCATACCCTCACCCGTGCCCTAACCCGTACCCTAAGCCGTAACCTAACTCTAACCCTAACCCTAAACCTAAACCTTACCCATACCCTGCGCCGTACCCTAACCCATACAATAACCTGTATCCTAAGCCTTAACCTAACCCTAACCAATGACCTACACAGTACCCTCACCCGTACCCTAAGCCATACCCTAACCCTAACCCTAACACTAACCCTAACCCTAAACCCTACCCTATGCCGTACCCTCACCCATACCCTATCCCATACCCTAAGCCGTACCCTAACCCTAACACTAACCCTAACCCTAACCCTAACCCTAAACTACCCTTGACTGCTTTTGCCTCCATTAGATTTCATAAGCACTAGTGTTTTAAGGAACAGGTTAAAAAGAAAATCCTAATGTGATTTTTTTATAATGTGATTATTCTTTATCTTATCCTAGTGACGAAAATATTCTCCATGGCTGGACCCTAAATAATATTCCTTTACGTGCTAAGTGGTATCTAGAGAGTGGGATAGGTTTAATAAATACCCTAATCCTAACGCGTACCCTAACCCTATCCCATACCCTAACCCTAACGCGTACCCTAATCCTAACCCAAACCCTAACCCTAACACGTACGCTAATCCTAACCCGTACCCTAAACCAATCCCTAACCCTAAAACTAACCCTAACCCTAACCCTAACCCTAACCCATACGCTACGCCATACCCTCACCCATACCCTAACCCGTATCCTAAGCCGTACCCTAACCCTAAACCTAACCCTAACCTCTACCCTACGCCGTACCCTCACCCGTACCCTAACCCGTACCCAAAGCCTTACCCTAACCCTAACCCTAACCCTCACCCATACCCAACGCCGTAACCTAACCCATATCCTAAACCGTATCCTAAGCCGCACCCTAACCCTAACCAATAACCTACGCAGTACCCTCACCAGTAACCTCACCCGTATCCTAAGCCCTACCCTAACCCTAACCCTAACCCTAACCGCTACCCTACGCCGTACCCTATCCCATACCCTAAGCGGTACCCTAAAGCTAACACTAACCCTAACCCTAAACCTAACCCTAAACTACCCTTGATTGCTTTTGCCTCCATTAGATTTCCTAAGCACTAGTGTTTTAAGTAACAGGTTAAAAAGAAAATCCTAATGTGATTTTTTTATAATGTGTTTATTCTTTATCTTATCCTAGTGACTAAAATCTTCTCCATGGCTGGATCCCTAATAATATTCCTTTACGTGCTAAGTGGTATCTAGAGAGTGGGATAGGTTTAATAAATACCCTAATCCTAACGTGTACCCTAACCCTAACCCATACCCTAACCCTAACGCGTACCCTAACCCTAACCCAAAACCTAACCCTAACACGTACGCTAATCCTAACCCGTACCCTAAACCAATCCCTAACCCTAAAACTAACCCTAACCCTAACCCTAACCCTAACCCTTACCCTACGCCGTACCCTCACCCGTACCCTAACCCGTAGCCTAAGACGTACCCTAACCCTAACCCTAACCCATACGCTACGCCGTACCCTCACCCGTACCCGAACCCGTATCCTAAGCCGTACCCTAACCCTAACCCTAACCCTAACACTAACCGTAACCCATACCCTACGCCATACCCTAACCCGTACCCTAACCCGTATCCTAAGCCATATCCTAACCCTAACCAATACCCTACGCAGTACCCTCACCCGTACCCTCACCCGTACCCTAAGCCGTACCCTAACCCCAACCCTAACCCTAACTCTAACCCTAACCCCTACCCTATGCCGTACCCTCACCCGTACCCTATCCCATACGCTAAGCCGTACCCTAACGCTAACACTAACACTAACCCTAACCCTAACGCTAACCCTAACCCATACCCTACGCCGTACCCTCACCCGTAACCTAACCCGTACCCTAAGCCGTACCCTAACCCTAACCCTAACCTATACACTACGCCGTACCCTCACCCGTACCCTAACCCGTACCCTAAGCCGTACCCTAACTCTAACCCTAACCCTAACCCTAACCCTTACCCATACCCTGCGCCGTACCCTAACCCATACATTAACCTGTATCCTAAGCCTTAACCTAACCCTAACCAATGACCTACACAGTACCCTCACCCGTACCCTAAGCCATACCCTAACCCTAACCCTAACACTAACCCTAACCCTAAACCCTACCCTATGCCGTACCCTCACCCATACCCTATCCCATACCCTAAGCCGTACCCTAACCCTAACACTAACCCTAACCCTAACCCTAACCCTAAACTACCCTTGACTGCTTTTGCCTCCATTAGATTTCCTAAGCACTAGTGTTTTAAGGAACAGGTTAAAAAGAAAATCCTAATGTGATTTTTTTATAATGTGATTATTCTTTATCTTATCCTAGTGACGAAAATATTCTCCATGGCTGGACCCTAAATAATATTCCTTTACGTGCTAAGTGGTATCTAGAGAGTGGGATAGGTTTAATAAATACCCTAATCCTAACGCGTACCCTAACCCTAACCCATACCCTAACCCTAACGCGTACCCTAACCCTAACCCAAACCCTAACCCTAACACTTACGCTAATCCTAACCCGTACCCTAAACCAATCCCTAACCCTAAAACTAACCCTAACCCTTACCCTAACCCTAACCCATACGCTACGCCGTACCCTCACCCATACCCTAACCCGTATCCTAAGCCGTACCCTAACCCTAAACCTAACCCTAACCTCTACCCTACGCCGTACCCTCACCCGTACCCTAACCCGTACCCAAAGCCTTACCCTAACCCTAACCCTAACCCTCACCCATACCCAACGCCGTAACCTAACCCATATCCTAACCCGTATCCTAAGCCGTACCCTAACCCTAACCAATAACCTACGCAGTACCCTCACCAGTAACCTCACCCGTACCCTAAGCCGTACCCTAACCCTAACCCTAACCCTAACCCTAAACTACCCTTTACTGCTTTTGCCTCCATTAGATTTCCTAAACACTAGTGTTTTAAGGAACAGGTTAAAAAGAAAACCTTATGTGATTTTTTTATAATGTGTTTATTCTTTATCTTATCCTAGTGACGAAAATCTTCTCCATGGCTGAACCCCAAATAATATTCCTTTACGTGCTAAGTGGTATCTAGAGAGTGGGATAGGTTTAATAAATACCCTAATCCTAACGTGTACCCTAAACCTAACCCATACCCTAACCCTAACGCATACCCTAACCCTAACCAAAACCCTAACCCGAACAAGTATGCTAATCCTAACCCGTACCCTAAACCAATCCCTAACCCTAAAACTAACCCTAACCCTATCCCTAACCCTAACCCATAACCTACGCCGTACCCTCACCCGTACCCTAACCCGTATCCTAAGCCGTACCCTAACCCTAACCCTAACCCTAACCGCTACCCTACGCCGTACCCTATCCCATACCCTAAGCGGTACCCTAAAACTAACCCTAACCCTAACCCTAACCCTAACCCATAACCTACACCGTACCCTCACCCGTACCCTAACCCGTACCCTAAGCCGTACCCTAACCCTAACCCTAAACCTAAACCATACGCTACGCCGTACCCTCACCCGTACCCTAACCCGTATCCTAAGCCGTACCCTAACCCTAACCCTAACCCTAAACTATACCCTACGCCGTAACCTCACCCGTACCCTAACCCGTACCCTAAGCCGTACCCTAACCTTAACCAATACCCTATGCAGTACCCTCACCCATACCCTCACCCGTACCCTAAACCGTACCCTAACCCTAAACCTAACCCTAACCCTAACCCTAAACCCTACCCTATGCCATACCCTCACCTGTACCCTATCCCATAACCTAAGCCGTACCATAACCCTAACACTAACCCTAACCCTAACCCATAACCTACGCCGTACCCTCACCCGTACCCTAACCCGTATCCTAAGACGTACCGTAACCCTAACCAATACCCTACGCAGTATCCTCACCCATACACTCACCCGTACCCTAAGCCGTACCCTAACCCTAACCCTAACCTTAACCCTAACCCATACCCTATGCCATACCCTCACCTGTACCCTATCCCATAACCTAAGCCGTACCCTAACCCTAACCCTAACCCTAACCCTAACCCTAAACCTAACCCTAACCCATACCCTACGCCATACCCTAACCCGTACCCTAACTCGTATCCTAAGCCGTATCCTAACCCTAACCAATACCCTACGCAGTACCCTCACCCGTACCCTCACCCGTACCCTAAGCTGTACCCTAACCCTAACACTAACCCTAACCTATACACTACGCCATACCCTCACCCATACCCTAAACCGTACCCTAAGCCGTACCCTAACCCTAACCCTAACCCTAAACTATACCCTACGCCGTAACCTCACCCGTACCCTAACCCGTACCCTAAGCCGTACCCTAACCCTAACCCTAACCCTAAACCTAACCCTAACACATAGCGTACGCCATACCCTAACACGTACCCTAACCCGTATCCTAAGCCGTACCCTAACCCTAACCAATACCCTACGCAGTATCCTCACCCATACCCTCACCCGTACCCTAAGGCGTACCCTAACCCTAACCCTAACCCTAAACCTAACCCTAACCCCTACCCTATGCCATACCCTCACCTGTACCCTATCCCATAACCTAAGCCGTACCATAACCCTAACACTAACCCTAACCCTAACCCATAACCTACGCCGTACCCTCACCCGTACCCTCACCCGTATCCTAAGCCGTACCCTAACCCTAACCCTAACCCTAACCCTAACCCATAACCTACGCCGTACCCTCACCCGTACCCTAACACGTACCCTAAGACGTACCGTAACCCTAACCCTAACACTAACCCTAACCCTAACCCACACTCTACGCCGTACCCTAACCCGTACCCTAACACGTATCCTAAGACGTACCCTAACCCTAACCAATACCCTACGCAGTACCCTCACCCGTACCCTCACCCGTACCCTAAGCCATACCCTAACCCTAACACTAACCCTAACCCTAACCCCTACCCTACGCCGTACCCTCACCCGTACCCTATCCCATACCCTAAGCCGTACCCTAACCCTAACACTAACCCTAACCCTAACCCTAACCCTAAACTACCCTTGATTGCTTTTGCCTCTATTAGATTTCCTAAGCACTAGTGTTTTAAGGAACAGGTTAAAAAGAAAATCCTAATGTGATTTTTTTATAATGTGTTTATTCTTTATCTTATCCTAGTAACGAAAATCTTCTCCATGGCTGGACCCTAAATAATATTCCTTTACGTGCTAAGTGGTATCTAGAGAGTGGGATAGGTTTAATAAATACCCTAATCCTAACGTGTACCCTAACCCTAACCCACACCCTAACCCTAATGCGTACCCTAACCCTAACCCAAACCCTAACACTAACAAGTACGCTAATCCTAACCCGTACCCTAAACCAATCCCTAACCCTAAAACTAACCCTAAACCTAACCCTAACCCTAACCCATACGCTACGCCGTACCCTCACCCATACCCTAACCCGTATCCTAAGCCGTACCCTAACCCTAAACCTAACCCTAACCTCTACCCTACGCCGTACCCTCACCCGTACCCTAACCCGTACCCAAAGCCTTACCCTAACCCTAACCCTAACCCTCACCCATAGCCAACGCCGTAACTTAACCCATATCCTAACCCGTATCCTAAGCCATACCCTAACCCTAACCAATAACCTACGCAGTATCCTCACCAGTACCCTCACCCGTTTCCTAAGCCCTACCCTAACCCTAACCCTAACCCTAACCCTAAACTACCCTTTACTGCTTTTGCCTCCATTAGATTTACTAAACACTAGTGTTTTAAAGAACAGGTTAAAAAGAAAACCTTATGTGATTTTTTTTATAATGTGTTTATTCTTTATCTTATCCTAGTGACTAAAATCTTCTCCATGGCTGAACCCCAAATAATATTCCTTTACGTGCTAAGTGGTATCTAGAGAGTGGGATAGGTTTAATAAATACCCTAATCCTAACGTGTACCCTAACCCTAACCCATACCCTAACCCTAACGCGTACCCTAACCCTAACCCAAAACCTAACCCTAACACGTACGCTAATCCTAAGCCGTACCCTAAACCAATCCCTAACCCTAAAACTAACCCTAACCCTAACCCTAACCCTAACCCTTACCCTACGCCGTACACTCACCCGTACCCTAACCCGTATCCTAAGACGTACCCTAACCCTAACCCTAACCCATACGCTACGACGTACCCTCACCCGTACCCTAACCCGTATCCTAAGCCGTACCCTAACCCTAACCCTAACCCTAACCCTAACCCTAACCCATACCCTACACCATACCCTAACCCGTACCCTAACCCGTATCCTAAGCCATATCCTAACCCTAACCAATACCCTACGCAGTACCCTCACCCGTACCCTCACCCGTACCATAAGCCGTACCCTAACCCCAACCCTAAACCTAACTCTAACCCTAACCCCTACCCTACGCGGTACCCTCACCCGTACCCTATCCCATACGCTAAGCCGTACCCTAACCCTAACACTAACACTAACCCTAACCCTAACCCTAACCCATACCCTACGCCGTAACCTCACCCGTAACCTAACCCGTACCCTAAGCCGTACCCTAACCCTAACCCTAACCTATACACTACGCCATACCCTCACCCGTGCCCTAACCCGTACCCTAAGCCGTACCCTAACTCTAACCCTAACCCTAAACCTAAACCTTACCCATACCCTGCGCCGTACCCTAACCCATACAATAACCTGTATCCTAAGCCTTAACCTAACCCTAACCAATGACCTACACAGTACCCTCACCCGTACCCTAAGCCATACCCTAACCCTAACCCTAACACTAACCCTAACCCTAAACCCTACCCTATGCCGTACCCTCACCCATACCCTATCCCATACCCTAAGCCGTACCCTAACCCTAACACTAACCCTAACCCTAACCCTAACCCTAAACTACCCTTGACTGCTTTTGCCTCCATTAGATTTCATAAGCACTAGTGTTTTAAGGAACAGGTTAAAAAGAAAATCCTAATGTGATTTTTTTATAATGTGATTATTCTTTATCTTATCCTAGTGACGAAAATATTCTCCATGGCTGGACCCTAAATAATATTCCTTTACGTGCTAAGTGGTATCTAGAGAGTGGGATAGGTTTAATAAATACCCTAATCCTAACGCGTACCCTAACCCTATCCCATACCCTAACCCTAACGCGTACCCTAATCCTAACCCAAACCCTAACCCTAACACGTACGCTAATCCTAACCCGTACCCTAAACCAATCCCTAACCCTAAAACTAACCCTAACCCTAACCCTAACCCTAACCCATACGCTACGCCATACCCTCACCCATACCCTAACCCGTATCCTAAGCCGTACCCTAACCCTAAACCTAACCCTAACCTCTACCGTACGCCGTACCCTCACCCGTACCCTAACCCGTACCCAAAGCCTTACCCTAACCCTAACCCTAACCCTCACCCATACCCAACGCCGTAACCTAACCCATATCCTAACCCGTATCCTAAGCCGCACCCTAACCCTAACCAATAACCTACGCAGTACCCTCACCAGTAACCTCACCCGTATCCTAAGCCCTACCCTAACCCTAACCCTAACCCTAACCGCTACCCTACGCCGTACCCTATCCCATACCCTAAGCGGTACCCTAAAGCTAACACTAACCCTAACCCTAAACCTAACCCTAAACTACCCTTGATTGCTTTTGCCTCCATTAGATTTCCTAAGCACTAGTGTTTTAAGTAACAGGTTAAAAAGAAAATCCTAATGTGATTTTTTTATAATGTGTTTATTCTTTATCTTATCCTAGTGACTAAAATCTTCTCCATGGCTGGATCCCTAATAATATTCCTTTACGTGCTAAGTGGTATCTAGAGAGTGGGATAGGTTTAATAAATACCCTAATCCTAACGTGTACCCTAACCCTAACCCATACCCTAACCCTAACGCGTACCCTAACCCTAACCCAAAACCTAACCCTAACACGTACGCTAATCCTAACCCGTACCCTAAACCAATCCCTAACCCTAAAACTAACCCTAACCCTAACCCTAACCCTAACCCTTACCCTACGCCGTACCCTCACCCGTACCCTAACCCGTAGCCTAAGACGTACCCTAACCCTAACCCTAACCCATACGCTACGCCGTACCCTCACCCGTACCCGAACCCGTATCCTAAGCCGTACCCTAACCCTAACCCTAACCCTAACACTAACCGTAACCCATACCCTACGCCATACCCTAACCCGTACCCTAACCCGTATCCTAAGCCATATCCTAACCCTAACCAATACCCCTACGCAGTACCCTCACCCGTACCCCTCACCCGTACCCTAAGCCGTACCCTAACCCCAACCCTAACCCTAACTCTAACCCTAACCCCTACCCTATGCCGTACCCTCACCCGTACCCTATCCCATACGCTAAGCCGTACCCTAACGCTAACACTAACACTAACCCTAACCCTAACCCTAACCCTAACCCATACCCTACGCCGTACCCTCACCCGTAACCTAACCCGTACCCTAAGCCGTACCCTAACCCTAACCCTAACCTATACACTACGCCGTACCCTCACCCGTACCCTAACCCGTACCCTAAGCCGTACCCTAACTCTAACCCTAACCCTAACCCTAACCCTTACCCATACCCTGCGCCGTACCCTAACCCATACATTAACCTGTATCCTAAGCCTTAACCTAACCCTAACCAATGACCTACACAGTACCCTCACCCGTACCCTAAGCCATACCCTAACCCTAACCCTAACACTAACCCTAACCCTAAACCCTACCCCTATGCCGTACCCTCACCCATACCCTATCCCATACCCTAAGCCGTACCCTAACCCTAACACTAACCCTAACCCTAACCCTAACCCTAAACTACCCTTGACTGCTTTTGCCTCCATTAGATTTCCTAAGCACTAGTGTTTTAAGGAACAGGTTAAAAAGAAAATCCTAATGTGATTTTTTTATAATGTGATTATTCTTTATCTTATCCTAGTGACGAAAATATTCTCCATGGCTGGACCCTAAATAATATTCCTTTACGTGCTAAGAGGTATCTAGAGAGTGGGATAGGTTTAATAAATACCCTAATCCTAACGCGTACCCTAACCCTAACCCATACCCTAACCCTAACGCGTACCCTAACCCTAACCCAAACCCTAACCCTAACACTTACGCTAATCCTAACCCGTACCCTAAACCAATCCCTAACCCTAAAACTAACCCTAACCCTTACCCTAACCCTAACCCATACGCTACGCCGTACCCTCACCCATACCCTAACCCGTATCCTAAGCCGTACCCTAACCCTAAACCTAACCCTAACCTCTACCCTACGCCGTACCCTCACCCGTACCCTAACCCGTACCCAAAGCCTTACCCTAACCCTAACCCTAACCCCTCACACCCATACCCAACGACGTAACCTAACCCATATCCTAACCCGTATCCTAAGCCGTACCCTAACCCTAACCAATAACCTACGCAGTACCCTCACCAGTAACCTCACCCGTATCCTAAGCCGTACCCTAACCCTAACCCTAACCCTAACCCTAAACTACCCTTTACTGCTTTTGCCTCCATTAGATTTCCTAAACACTAGTGTTTTAAGGAACAGGTTAAAAAGAAAACCTTATGTGATTTTTTTATAATGTGTTTATTCTTTATCTTATCCTAGTGACGAAAATCTTCTCCATGGCTGAACCCCAAATAATATTCCTTTACGTGCTAAGTGGTATCTAGAGAGTGGGATAGGTTTAATAAATACCCTAATCCTAACGTGTACCCTAAACCTAACCCATACCCTAACCCTAACGCATACCCTAACCCTAACCAAAACCCTAACCCGAACAAGTATGCTAATCCTAACCCGTACCCTAAACCAATCCCTAACCCTAAAACTAACCCTAACCCTATCCCTAACCCTAACCCATAACCTACGCCGTACCCTCACCCGTACCCTAACCCGTATCCTAAGCCGTA